>NW_026652294.1:54191181-54352706 GCF_009828535.3 Hylobates moloch | reverse complement strand
TTTTTTTTTTATTATACTTTAGGTTTTAGGGTACATGTGCACAATGTGCAGGTTTGTTACATACGTATCCATGTGCCATGTTGATTTCCTGCACCCATTAGCTCGTCATTTAGCATTAGGTATATCTCCTAATGCTGTCCCCGCCCCCCCCACCCCCCACCCCACAAGAGTACCCGGAATGTGATGTTCCCCTTCCTGTGTCCATGAGTTCTCATTGTTCAATTCCCACCTATGAGTGAGAACATGCGGTGTTTGGTTTTTTGTCCTTGCGATAGTTTACTGAGAATGATGTTTTCCAGTTTCATCCATGTCCCTACAAAGGACACGAACTCATCATTTTTTATGGCTGCATAGTATTCCATGGTGTATATGTGCCACATTTTCTTAATCCAGTCTATTGTTGTTGGACATTTGGGTTGGTTCCAAGTCTTTGCTATTGTGAATAGTGCCGCAATAAACATATGTGTGCCTGTGTCTTTATAGCAGCATGATTTATACTCCTTTGGGTATATACCCAGTAATGGGATGGCTGGGTAAAAGGGCTAATATCCAGAATCTACAATGAACTCAAACAAATTTACAAGAAAAAAACAAACAACCCCATCAAAAAGTGGGCAAAGGACATGACCAGACACTTCTCAAAAGAAGACATTTATGCAGGCAGAAAACACATGAAGAAATGCTCATCATCACTGGCCATCAGAGAAATGCAAATCAAAACCACAGTGAGATACCATCTCACACCAGTTAGAATGGCCATCATTAAAAAATCAGGAAACAACAGGTGCTGGAGAGGATGTGGAGAAATAGGAACACTTTTACACTGTTGGTGGGACTGTAAACTAGTTCAACCATTGTGGAAGTCAGTGTGGTGATTCCTCAGGGATCTAGAACTAGAAATTTACCCTTTTCTTGATACGAGAATCAGATTTTGTTCCTTGAAGAGAATCTCACATCTGTTTTAGAGAGATGTGCTTACTTTTCAGATTACCAACAAGAGATCTACTCTATCTTCTTGCTGGTGGAAAACTGGGAGTTGGAGTGTTCACCTTCTTGCCCATTGGCACCACCACATTTCATCTCTTCCATCTCTAGAGCCAGACACAGCTCATAAGGGTTTGAATTGTGAGCCTCATTGGAGTTTACCCTTAAAGAGGGTTAGGATGTTGGACTAAGAGACTAAGAAGATAAGGATGCATGTAGCGAAGAAAATGAAAAGGGCTGGGCATCGTGGCTCATGCATGTAATCCCAGCACTTTGGGAGGCTCAGGTGGGTGGTTCACTTGAGGTCAGGAGTTTGAGACCAGCCTGGCAAATATGATGAAACTCTGTGTCTATTCAAAATACAGCAGTTAGCCAAGTGTGGTGGCACACACCTGTAGTCCCAGCTACTCGGGAGGTTGAGGCAGCAGTGAGCTGAGATCATGCTACTGCACTCCATCCTGGGTGACAGAGCAAGACTGTGTCTCAAAAAAAAGAATAAAGAGAAAAGGAAACAGAGAGTCCCTATAGAGGACACCTTTCTTTTCAAGATCTAAGTGTAGAAGGGCCCTCACTTATGTGATTCAGCAGGTTATGTTAAATACAAAACTTCCTCCCAGGATGGACTACAATTCTGAGCACTCAGCCAAGAAACTCTTATCCATCCATGGTGCTCTTGTGTGTTTTATCTGGGAGAAATTGCCAAACAATGGGTCCCAGGAGGACAAACTATTCTCTTCAGTCCTCTTATAGATACTCGAGCAGAGATAGGATTGTTGTGGGTTGGCTTGTGCACCACCCCACAACCCCAAAATAAGTATGTTGAGGTTCTAGCCCCCGGAACATGTGAATATGACCTTACTTGCAAATGGGATCTTTGCACATGTAATAAAGATAAGATCATACTGGATTAGGGTGGGCCCTGAATCTGATAACTGATGTTTTTATAAGAAGGCCATATAAATACACAGAGACACAAAGACACCCAGAGGAGAACACCAAGTGAAGATGGAGAAAGATTTTAGTGATGCATCCACAAGCCAAGGACCACCCAGGATTGCTGGTGACTATCAGAAGCTAGGAGAGAGGCATGGAACGGATTCTCCCTTAGAGCCTCTGAGAGGAATCAACCCTGTTGACAGTTTGATTCCAGACTTCTAGCCTCTATAATCTGAGAGAATAAATTTCTGTTGTTTCAAGGTACTCAGTTTGTGGTACTTTGCCATGACATCCCTAGGAAACTATGACAAAGACCAAAGGGGTTTTAAGCCCGCAATATGGATGTTTATCTGAGAGGTACAGAGAACTATGAACTGTAAAAATAGGATATAAAATCCTTAAGCATGAGAGAAAATGCAATTCCTGATTGTACTCCATGGGCTAAAAATCAACAACCTTCAAGGTAGAAAATGAAGCCTCAGTACATTAAAATGTTTAGATTGACATTAGCTGAGTATTTCCTGTCTGATGTACTGCCAGATGTATCAGTATTTATAAACTGAAAGACAGAGGGCTGGATATGGTTCATAAATGCAGCTACTCTTGAAATAACACACAATACTATTGGGCCAGAAATTCTGCAACAATTGGCAGAAGCTTGGTGTCGGTCTGTACACTCCTGAGTGTAGATCATATGCAATTTCCAGCTATCCTGGGTCCCCAGTGGATGGATATGCCCTTAGACTTGATTCACCCTCTTTTGCGTTACGAGACTCTTCTAGGTAAGTTTTGATAACCAGTAAACATGAATCTCATTTAATTTATTTTACTTTTTAAAACAACCCTGGAAGCAAGTATTATATTTTCTGTTATTTGTGAGGAAATTCAGAGGTCAAAAGACTAAGTAGCACAGCAGAGATGGCAGAAACTGAAAAGAAAGGGCAGAATTTTTAAGCATGGAGAGGACAAGGAAGGACATTCTGAGCAGAGGGGACAATGTTCAAGTAAAGTTACAGAGGAGAGAATTGACTGTCTTTGTGGAGGCCCCAGCTGTAGCAAAGAGAATCTGTTGGGAAGTGAATCTTGAACTAAAATGTGGAAGACTTTGAATACTATGTGAAGAATTTGGACTGCAGTTGTGGGCAATGAGAAGCCAGAATTCTATGTGGCACTTGTATGTATGTATGTTTGTATGTATTTGTGAATGTGCATTCAATTGTGTGATATGAAAGAGGGAAAAGAGTGGACTGAGACAAAGATTAGAATTTCACTTTAAGGATTACTTTTGCAGCCATATATAGAATAGCTTGAGAAAAATACAATTTATGAGGCTTTCAAAGCATGAGAAAAGAGGAAAGAATGATTTTTTCTCAGCAATTGCTTACTGGAGCAGTTAGAGAGAGAGAGTCTACATGAATGACTGGTTTTATTTATGTGTGTGTGTGTGTGTGTATGTGTAATAGACACAGTAATGAAACAAACAGATTATTTTGTAAATTTGGTGGATAAAAGCAGCTGAGTTATACAAGTGTTAAACTGGGTTTTGAAAAAATTCCACCTGTAATGTATAGGTTTCCAATCTAGTCTATCTCTTTTAATTTTGATAAGTCACCTGCCAAGGGACTTTTCCAGACACTGTTGCTTACCATTAGCTTTTGTTTGGCCTTAGTAGTAAAGCATTAACCAAAAATATGGAAGCATATTTTGAGAAGAACTAGTCTCCCCTTAATGTGATCTCAGTGAGGTGGTGTGTTTATTAATCCATTTTCATACTGCTATAGAAAACTGCCCAAGACAGGGTAATTTGTAAGGGAAAGAGGTTTAATTGACTCAGTTCAGCATGGCTGGGGAGGCCTCAGGAAACTTATACTCATGGTGGAAGGTGAAGGGGAAGCAAGGTACCTTCTTCACAAGGTGGCAGGAAGAAGAAGTGCTGAGCAAAGGGGAAGAGCCCCTTGTAAAACCATCAGATCTTGTGAGAACTCAATCACTATCACAAGAACAGCATGGGGGAAATCACCCCTATGATTCAATTATCTCCACCTGGTCTCTCCCTTGACCCATGAGAATTATGGGGATTACAATTCAGATGAGATTTGGGTGGGGAAACAAAGCCTAATCATATAAGTGTGTTAATTCAATGGGCACTTACCTTCTACCAGTCCCACTAATCACTTTGACAAAATATGGCAAGATAATTTTTGAGGTGTATTCAAAACTAGTATTGTAGTTTTGCTTAGCATTCTGCTGTAGAGTACTAGGAAAATAACAAGGAATTGAAATTATGTGTATTAATTTTTTATAAAAAATAAATTTTTGTTTTATTTTATTTATATTTTCCCAGCTTTACTGAGGTATTGACAGCTAAATATTGTATTTATTTAAAGTGCACAACATCATGTTTTGATATATGTAAACATTGTGAAGTGATTACCTCAATCAAGCTAATTAACATATCTATTGCCTCACATGTTATCTTTTGTCTTTTTAATAATAGCCAATCTAACAGGTGTGAGGTGATATCTCATTGTGGTTTTAATTTGCATTTCCTTGGTGATTAATGATGTTGAGCAGCTTTTTATATACCTTTGCCATTTGTATGTCTTTAGAAAAAGTCTATTGAGGTTCTTTTCTTATTTTTAAATATTATTTTCCAATTTGGATGCCCATTTTGTTGTTGTTGACCAATTTCTCTGGCTAGGATTTCTAGTACTGTGTTGAATACAAGTGGTGAGAGTTGACCTCTTTGTCTTATTTTTGATTTTAGAGAAAAAAAAAATCAATCCTTCACCAGTGAGTTCAATTGTTAGCTATATACCTGACATACAGGGTACTAATGATGTTAAGGTACATTCTTCCTACTGTTAACTTATTGGGAGTTTTTACTTTGAAAGGATGTTGTAGTATGTCAAATTCTTTTTCATCCTCTGTTGAGATGGTCATATGTTTTTGTCTTTCATTGTGTTAATGTGGTGTTTCACATTTATTGATTTACATATATTAAACCATCCTTGCATGATAAACATGGATGAAAAAATCCTGAAGGAAATACTAGCAAACGGAATTCGGCAGCACATTAAAAGTATTGTATATCATAATCAAGTCAAATTTATTCCTTCATGTGATTTAATATTTTTTTTATATATTTTAGGGTTTTGATATTAGATGCATATATATTTATACTTGCTATAACCTCTTGACACATTAACCCCTTTATTATCGTATAATCTTTTTTTGTCTCTTGTGGCAATTTTTTTACTTAAAGTGTATATTGTCTGATATCAGAATAGCCCCTCCTGCTCTTCTTCAGTTTTCATTTGAATTGCATGTCTTTTTCCAACCCTTCACTTATATTCTATGTGTGTCCTTAAAGCTAAAGTGAATCTCTTCTAGGAAGCATATTTTTGGATCATATTTTTTAATGTATTCAACAACTCCATATTTTCTGATTGTAGAATTTAATCCACTTACATTTAAAATAATTCTTGGTAGGTAAGGAGTTACTCTTGCTGTTTTTAAAATTGTTTCATGACTGTTTTGTAGTACTTTTTTTGCTTTCTTCCTCTCTTGCTGTTCAATTTTGTAATTTGACCATTTTTTTGTGGTGGTGTGCTTTGATTCGTTTCTCTTTATATTGTGCATATTTTTATAGGTTTTTAACTTTTGGTTACCATGGGGTTTACATGGAACATTTAAAAAATTAGAACAATCAGTTTTAAGCTGATATCTTGATTTTGCTTGTATATAAAAACTCTTTATTTTTACTTTTTCCCCCTGCCCAATTTATGTCATTGATATCACAACTTACAACTTTTTATATTCTGGATCTATTGACAAATTATTGTAGTTATAGTTATGTTTACTACTTTTGTCTTTCAACTTTTATAGTATAGTTAAAATTAATTTATGCACCATTATTACAGTAGTAGAGTATTCTGTATTTGATTATATACTTACATTTTTGTGAGTTTTATATTTCATATCTGTTCATGCTGCCTATTCATGTCTTTTTATTTCAGGTTAAAGAACTTCTTTTAGCATGTTTTGCAGGGCAGGTTTAGTGGTGTCAGTCCATTCAGGCTGTTGTAACAAGACTACCATAAACCAGGTGACTTATAAATCACAGAATTTTATTTCTTATAGATTTAGAAGTGAGGAAGCCCAAGATCAAGGTGACAGCACATTTGGCATTTAGTGAGGTCTTGCTTTCCACTTCACTGAAGGCATCTTCTTGCTATGTTCTTACTTGGTAGAAGGGGCAAACAAGCTCCCTTGGGCCTTTTTTATTAGTATAAAAGAACAAATGTCATCCTTCAGGGCTCTGATCTCATGACCTAATTGCTTCCCAAAGTCCCTAATTTTTAATAACACCCCATTGGAGATTAGTTTTCAACATACAAATTTTCGAGCCATATGAACATTAGACCATAGCAAGTGGTGATGAACGTCAATGAAGTACTTCATTGTTTGTCGGGAAGCATTTATCTTTTCTTTATTTCTGAAGGACAGCTCTGCCTTGTATAGTACTCTTAGTTGGTAGTTTTTCTCCTGTAGGACTTTGAATGTATCATTGCTCTCTGCCTACAGAGTTTCTGCTGGGAAATTCACTGAGATCTCAGGAAGGTCTCACTTGTATGTAATGAGTCACTTTTCTGTTGCTGCTTTCAAAATTCCTTAAATTTTTTTTTTGACTTTTGGCAATTTAAGTATAATATGTCTCACTGTAGATCTCTTTAAATTCAACCTATTTGAGGTCCACTTGGCTTCATGAATGTGGATATCTATTTTGCTCCCCAGATTTGGAAATTTTTAGCCATTATTCTCTTAAATAAGCTTTCTCCTTATTTCCCTTTCTCTTCTCCTTCTGAGACTCCGAAGATGTGTATATGGGTTGCTTGATGGAGTCACATGAGTCCCTTAGACTTTCTTCACTAGTTTTTATTCTTTTTTCTTCTCTGACTGGATAATTCCAAATGACCTGTCTTCACAATCACTGATTTTCTCATATGGGTGATCAAGACTGCTATTGAATTCCTCTAGTAAATTTTTCAGTGCAAGTTTTGTATTCTTTGGTTATGGTATATCTGGTTAGTTTTTTTTTTTAATCATTTCTACATGTTTTTGCACCCATTTTGTTCACATATTGTTTTCCTGGTTTCACATAGTTTTACGTCTCTGTTCTCTTGTAACTCACTAAGCTTTTTAAAGATGATTAATTGGAATTCTTAGGAAATTCATGGATATCCATCTCTTTTGGGTTGTTTATTGGAAATTTGTCTTAATTTTTGATTATGTTGTATTTTATAGGTTTTTCATGTTCTTTGCATGTTTGCTTTGTTGTTTGCACATTTGACAAAGCAGCTACCTCTCCCAGTCTTTATGAACTGGTCTTGACTGTGAGAGACCTTCACTTTTCTGGAGTACTTTATATGAGTCATGATGGAGACTAACTCCTTGAGGAGTACACTGTTAAGGCTGGGGACAGGGTCCCTTCCACGAACTTTCCCCACTCCTGGAGGAAAAGCCTTAGTACCAATCTCACAGAGAAGTGCTAGGTATAAAAGGATGTCCATCCCTTTTCTTTGTTCCTAGTTATCCCAGGGGATCAAGCTCTGTTGGCTATTTTGTGATCAATATGAGGCAAGATAGTAACTGGCTCTATAGAGGGTGCTCTGAAATGTTGGGACTAAGCCCCCTTCACTTTGTTCCTTTCCTCCTGGAGGAAAAAAACTCAGTTTTGGACCTATTCTAATTCTTACAGTGCAGCTCCAGCTATAAGGAAATGCTTTCCTCTTTATTTGTTCCAAGCTGTCCCAGATTATCAAGCTTTGCCAGTTGTTCAATACTTGATATGAAGTGAGCTAGAAACTAGCCCCATGGAGTGTGCTTTGAGATACCAGGAGGACAGTTGTGCAGGTGCACATTCTAATTCCACTTTCCCCATGTGGGAAAAATCATGAGCTGAGGCAATATTCTTGGCACTGAGATAAGCCAGTTTAGGGGAGGGTTGATGCAGGTAAAATGAAATTGTTCTTCTTATCTATAAATGTGACTGTTTTCCAATTATGTTCCTCTGAGGTACTTCTACTTACCTGGATTCTGAATTGGACTTCAAGGTGTTTGTTACCAATCTCATTGTTATATTGGTATTTCTGTAGAGGAAGAAGAGTTAGGGCTTTCTACTCTGCCATCTTGCTGATGTCATTCACCCACACATTTTATTTCAGAACAGTTTTAGACTTACAGAAAAATTGTAAGAATAGTACAGATAGTACTTAGGTGCCCCTATTATTGACATCTCATATTCCTATGGTACATTTGCTACAATTGATGAACCAATGTTAATATACTATTATTAAATAAAGTCTATTATTCAGATATTCTTAGTTTTTATTGCATGTCCTTTTTCTGTTCCAGGATTCCTTCTGGGAGAACGCATTATATTTAGTCATCATGTTTCCTTATACTCCTCTTGATTGTGACAGTTTCTCAGAACTTTCTTATTTCTGATGACCTTGACAGTTTTGAAGAGTACTGGTAAAATATAGAATGTCTCTCAACTGGGGTTTTTCTAATAGTTAGACTAGGGTTATGTGTTTTGAGGAGGAAGATCACGAAGGTAAAGTGTCATTCTCATTGCATCTATTTATAGTAATATTCTAAAAAGCTCATTGCTTTTGTTCTCTTCATTGCATGCCATTTTTATGTTTTTTTTTATTGCTTCAAAACAAAGGTATTTATGCAATTACTAAAACTCTGAAGGTTTTTTTTGCTGCTTCACAGTGTGGATGAATAGTTGATAAATACTTTGAGTGAAGCCTGACTGGTGTCCTACTGAAACACACGTGGAATCCCTGGCAAAGAATGGCCTCTATGATTTTTTGAAATCTTAAGAAGTTAGGGGTCTAAAAGCTGCCTTTTCAAAGCTACAAGCAGTTTGGAGCTTTCAGCACTGAAGTCTGCAATTGATCCTGAGTGGAAAGTACCATAAGCCAATATCTCCATTTCAGAGGTTGAGCTATGAAGTTGAGAGAGCAAATGTGGTATTTATGAGATTAATTCTCAGGATTCTTTCTTTTTTTTTTTTTTTGGTGGAGAGGAAATAAAAGGCTTGTTGGCTTTTTATGTATTTAGAGTGCACTCTTCCATATGCAAACCATGACTTGTCCAAATAGAGTTATGGATGATTTTCATTTGTCCCAAATTAGTGGAAGATGAGTACAGATAATGAGTATGTCATTCTTAGTGGAAGATGACGAGAACTGAAGGTTCAACTCACTCATGCTGCAGAGAAAACTATAGTAAAGGAATTGGACTATCAATGGGCTACATACAGATTATAATAGTGAATAATAAATATTTTAGAGCAGAGTGATGATGGACTATGGTTTGGATATTATGATTCTGAAGGCATAAACTACACCTATAACTAAGTAATGGGTTGGTAGAAGGTGAATAGTATATTTATCTTTAATCATGCATTTATGAGAAGTCAGATTCCTCATATCCTATGCTCCAAACTCAGGATTCCATTAAAGGCTAATAAAAGAGTTTGAGTATTGCCAGCCAGGATTCCTGTCTTTAGCAGTCATTCCTGATGCTCACTAGTGACCATTGGCTGGCGCAATGAGAAAGGGTAGCTCTTGAATGGTGTTGAGGTCAAACGGTGTGTTAAGAAATTCCTCCTCTCTTTGTGTATTTTGAAGACTTGGTTTCTGAGATTAAATGTAACCAAAACACTGTTAGTGGTTGTGCATTAGTTGGTTTCAATATGAGAAACACAAGAGGTAGGCAGGATGACTCTCACTAAAGGAATCAGAGGACTGTGAACTGCTACATATAACATACAGATCTCTAAGTTATTCTTGACCTATACTTTTTTTTTTTTTTTTGACGGAGTCTTGCTCTGTTGCCCATGCTGGAGTGCAGTGGCAATCTTGGCTCACTGCAACCTCTGCCTCCTGAGTTCAAGCAATTCTCCCCCCTCAGCCTCCCGTGTAGTTGGGACTACAGGCACATGCCACCATGCCAGGCTAAGTTTTTGTATTTTAGTAGAGACAGAGTTTCACCGTGTTGCCCAGGCTGGTGTCGAACTCCTGAGCTCAGGCAATCCGCCCACCTTGGCCTCCCAAAATGTTAGGATTACAGGCGTGAGCCACTGCACCCAGCCAAGCTGTACTTTATTTTTTTTAAAGCTTCAAATCTTCAATATTTCATTAAGAGCTACAGTTTGGTTTCAGTCATTCTGAGGAAAATTAAGGAAGGGGCTTGGCCCATACCTGGTAAAAGAATGGAAGGAACCAATTTTTAACCATTTGGACCAGTGATTCTCAATGGGAGTGTTTTTTGTCCCCCAGGAAACATCTGGAAAGGTATAAGAGATATTTCTGGTTGTCACAATTTGGGATGGGAGAAATAAAGGACTACCAGTATCAGGGGGATAGAGGCCTGGTATCAGGTGGATAAAGGCCTGGAATATTGCTAAACATTCTACAGTGCAAAGACAGCCTGTCACAATACAGAGTTATCTGGTCCAAAATGTCAATAGTGCTGAGGTTGAAGAACTCAACATTTTATATGTTTTCAGGGGATTCCTATGTGGGCTTGGTAAAGTTTGAAGTCAATTGTCATTTATATATTTAAAGGGATATATTTTATCATTAGTCTGTAAATTCCAGTTGCAAAGTAGAGGCCCTGCACATTTGTGCACATACACACACACCGGAAATAAACTCTCTTGCAATTGTCTTCTCTATCATTGACAGGGCAATGACCTATGAAAATTATGTTATGTCTAATATTCCCTCATTGTTATGTGCAAAACACCCAGCAAAGCTCAAGTTAAGGTTGTGGTCACAAAGAAAAGAGCTATCATTCCTTTATGGTGTTGTCTGAAGTTAATGATTTGCTTTGTTTTGAAGCTTACTTTTAAAAAATTACTTATCAAGTTATATCTTTATATTGCATTAAGCCTGGATGGTTTGTGTTATTATTATACATGTTCAATTTTAGTGATTGACTGCAGAATACAATGACGCCATCTCAGGGTCTTCTATAAATTGGCAATAAATATTCTTGAAACAGTTTTGGAATTAGAGAAAAAAACATTCTCTAGAATAAGACCTTCTAATGAAACTCATTCTTCCACCTTGATCAACAGCAGAGGTAAGGTTTTTCTTTATATGAATGGTTACTGGAATTGTAGATGTTAGTCTAGTGCTATTAATTATTTGATCAGTTTTACCTATCAATAAGTCTATTCATTTTATGGTCTAATTTTAAATGTATTAGAATAGAAATGCAACCTTATGTTCTGCTTCAAGTTATGTGATGATAGTAACAGCAACATTAGGGAAGTCATCTTGTAATTATTTAGAAATAAAAAAGAAATTTTAGAACCAATACAGATCTCTCTTTTTTCTTCTCCCTGGCCTGAGATAGCATTTTCAGAAAAAAATAGCCCCAAATGCTACGACTGTTAAAGTAGTTTGGTAGGCCATATTGTGACTCTCCTGGTGGTAAAGAAGCTGCTGTCATGTGACAGGTCTCCCACGGATAACCATTACCTCCTGTCAATGAGAAATGTGAAGATTAAAAACAGTGTCACCAAACACCGACATCATCCTGTATTTTTTATTTAAGAGCTGCTGAAAGATTTCCTGCTGTCTGACCAAATATGTGAACAGCTGTCTCCTGACCATAATCTGTCACTTGCAGCGCATTTCAGACTGCCCATTTAAGAGCAACATAACATCCTTGGGACCTTCAAGCTAGTCAAAGGGGCAGAAGAACTTAAAAGGAAGCACAAAGCTAGCCAAAACTATGAGTCGTCCAAAGACCATTAAGTGGTTTGTGAGTATTAAGTATGATAGGTGAAGGCAAATACTTGAGACATTCAAACTTTTTTCTAGTCATGGGTTATAAATCCTGAGATTGGAGTTTGTCATTGGGAATGTAAACTCATGAGTGACTAAAGGGAATTATGTGATTGCTTTGTATTCAATTTTCAAAAACAGTGTCATAGATATGCTTGCTTATTTATCTGTCTAAGAACCTATCATATCTTTAAGACATTTGTAAATAAAAAAGGGAATGATTGTTTCATTCTTTTCTTATGACCCCAAATTAATCCTACTCTCCTCGATCAATCAGCGATCAGAATGCCAGTTTGGCTGATATCCCTATAATAGAAAGTCTCATTTGAATTGATTGATCAGCTGGATAACTTAGATAAAATGCAGTCTGCTTTTATTCATCTTCCTGTTTAATAATGAGCTGTCTGGAACTTCCACTTCTTTGATATATGTCGTATTCTAATAAAAAACAATCAGCTGCAGAATTTGCTCAATTCTGTGCTCTGGATTCCCTGATAACACCTAAGTTTTCTTGCTTCTTATTATGCTGTTAAACTACTCTCTATTGAATCAAGAAGGATATAAGATCTTCTTACAGAGAAATTTTCCAAAATGTTGAGATTTCATTCACAGCCAAAATAGGAGTAACCTTCTTTGTCTGCTTTCCCAAAGTCAACCTAGAAAATTACCATCTACCTGGCACCCAAAATGAGACTGGAAGGGTAGATAAGAGCTCATTTATGAAAGGCCTTGTTTTGCCAAGATACAATGCTTGGATCCTGTTCTATGTGACAGGGAGCCGGAAGAAAGTTTTAAGAGGGGAGTGATATAATTCATTTCTTGTTGGAGTAAAACATTATACTGATAAAACCAGAAAACAGCTATCTGAAATAATCAATTAAGGATTCCTCAGTGGTTGAAAATACATTGTATCTGGAATCCCATCCCCCAATTTGTCAGCAGAATGAATATATTACCATTTAAACCATATTATACACTTTCTTCCATCAATAAATAATATTTGAATACAGAACAGAAAAATACATGGGATGACAAATCTTATTGAGGTCTTGTATTAAGTAAACAAAGTAACTTTTCATCTTTCACTTTATTCTACATCTATTTAGTTCACTCTCACTGATGGAAAAAAATCTGCTTTTTAGTAGGGTGTTAAGGAATATGGAAAGGATGAGTGAGAAATAAAAAATTTGATATGATAAAGGAAGAAGTAAAGACTCTTATAGATCCATATTACATATATGTTTATGGCTTACAATGAAGAGCTCTGAGACAATTAAAGTACCTGAACATTTGAATATCTTAATATTTTTCCATATTTATCTTGCCCCTCCAACAAGATTGTAGGATTCTTAGAGGCAAGGCCATGTTCTTGTATATGTTTATCCCTCACTGTGTGTAGCATTGTGCGTGATACACAGAAGATATTCTGTGATTACTTGGCGATTGACAAATTCTTCTTCATTTGTGATTATTTTTAGCACTAACCGTGAACTAGATGCTATGGAGGACTGAAAATGATATACAATATAACCACTGCCTCTTAGGTGTTAAACTTCTCCCAAATGGAGTAGAACTGAGAGAGGCATATGTACTTTAAGGTCACATAGCATAGTAGTAATATCTGTCTCTCTTTTCTCTATAAAGAAAATATGAGAAATATTCACAGTAGCAAATATTTTTGAGAGATCATTGTGAATCTAGTGAAATTTTATTCATGCCACACGCAGTGCATGCTTACATTTCTCATTTAAAAATACAGCACATCAGTGTGCCCACTTAATATTTGAGGAAAGAATTTATAATAATATACGCCCCAAATTGGAAATTCTGTAAGAATTTGATTATCTTCAAAATAAATGGGATGGATTTTTTATGTTGGTATGTTGCCATTATACCTTTTTCCTCTACCAAGTCAACTCAATTCATTGAAATATCCCAAGGGAACAGTTGGAAAGAAGCTTCTAGGGGACTGGATGCAATTTTTCTGAAACAGAAGGTTCCACATTTACCATCCAGCAAGAAAAGTCAAGAACTCTTTGGGCAACTGCTCTCTTTGCTGTTGATGCAAGCTAAGACCTGCTTTGTTGAATAAATCTTGGGAGGATTTCAGATCCTTTTTCAAACTATGCTGGAATTTTTGCTTCCTTTTCTAATTATATTGGATTGTGTAATGATAACTTTTAAATGAATCATTATAATTCAGGGACATGTCCTACAAATTTAATAATGGTCACCACGAACAGCAGTATGCAATAAGGTTTCCTCAGCAGGGACATATTCTTTCTGAAAGGGAAATTTAATTATCTAGCTTGACTACTGTGTAATTCAAACCCTAGCTATTGCAGCTCTTTTATACTACACAATGGTCTTAGTGGCAGACAGAAGAGCGATGGTTACCACCCCATAGGCAAACTCAGAAAGCTGAACTGCCCAGTGCTTTGCTTTTGCTAAATTTTTGAATTAATATACAGCTCTTTAGGCAATCCTCCCTCATAAACCATGTATGATAGAAGAAAGCCATGGGGATTTTAATTATGTGTTAATTGTATGCCATTTTCTTTTTCTTGCATTTCATCTTCCGTCTTTTGGTAAAGTGAGGGAGTCAGAAATCGAAAATATTATGGAGTCAAACAACTCTTCATGAAGGGAAACACAGGATGACTACAAAAACTCCCTACCAATCTCCCTGAAGCAATTACAAAAGTACTTTGGGTGCCTAGAAAAAAGTACTATATAAATCCATGGTTGTTGTTATTACCGTGGAGGTATACTGTAGGGTAGTTAGCCTGCTGAAAGGGTAGTGATTCCATGGAAGATGATGGGATGGAAGTAGGAAGGTTGGGAAAAATATTACTGGAATAATAGGGAGTGTCCAGTAGATTTATTTTAAGATATACTATTTTCGTTGACCTTCCTCAGTTGATGATAACAGGAATAGAATGAAGACCTTAAGATGGGTTTGCCCAATCAATTGGAAACTAGTTAGCCTGGCTTTTTGAAATCCTTAGTTGCTATAGTAAAGGATGTGCATGAGTCTGTTATTTTTCTACACATGTAGTACTGAATAGTAGAAAAAGCAATAAACCCAAAGTTGAAAGATGTGGATTCTAGAACTGCTACTCAGATCCTGCTACTTCCAAGTTGTGTGGCTTTAGCTCTGGTAGATAATATATAAAATGGGGAGATGAAAAGGTAGTTTCTGCCTACCTTTCTAGGTCCTTACTGAGATGTCATGTTGATTCTATGAGATATTAAATTTGAGAATAATTTCTTATACATAAAGATCTAAGAATATGTGACAATATTGTTATTAACTAAGGAGAAAATAGTGCTTAGTGTAAAATTAATGCCTTGCAACTCTCAATCCCTGTAGAATGCATACATATTCTGTGCTTTTTTGCTGAGAAGGGGAAAGAGTGCTAATTTATTTACCTTGGCATTTTCTTGTGCACAAATGTCACCCTTCTCCATCCAAAAAATATGCTTGCTGGCATTTCTTGTAAATTGCTTCTTATTCTAGCTGCTGAAGTGAGACCAAAGGACATATATATATATATATATATACACATATATATATGTAAGTTTAGACTATTTTTGATATTTCTAGTGTTATATAATCATTGTACTTTTCTGTATAAAGTAGGTGACAAAGCAGGAAGTAGTTTAACACTCTTGGCCCCAGGATCTGAGAAAGCTGCTTCCTAAGCCTTTTGCTTGAGACAATCTTCATGGCCAATCTGCAATGTTAATCTGATTGTGCCCTTTCCTGCTTAAAACCTTTCATTAGAAATCATCACCTTTAGAGAAAAAAATCGCATTATTTACATTGCATGCTGCTCACAATTAGAATCTTCACCTACTAGGCTTACCTCCTGCTTTTTACATCTTAGGCTTCATTAATCATTTTTTATAGTTCTCTAAGAAAGTGTTGCCATTTCATTTATGCCTTAGCACATGCTCTTTTCTTTGCTGGATGCACTCTTGCTGCTTTGCCCTCATGGAAAATACTTGTTTTTTTAAGGGAAAGTTCAAGAGTCGCCTACTCTATGAAGTACACCTACTCTATGAAGTATACCTACTCTGTGATGAACTCCACTGTGCTACTCCCAGGCAGAGAGGTTATCTGTCTCTTCTCTACTACAAAAAACCTCATACATGCTTCTGTGATAGCACTATTACTTTGGTCGGGTTGACGAATTTCCTAAGTCTGAGGGTGCAACTAGGAGCAGGTCTTTTCCTTTAATTGAAGAGAAAAAGAACAGAGACTCAAACCATGAGAGCAAAACAGCAAGCTACTTCCACCTCCTATCTCCCTACATGCAGAGGAAAGGAAGGGTACGTGCTGATATTGAACAGAATGCTATTCAGGCAAGACAGGGACAGCTCTTCTATTAGCATATTCTTGCAGGTACAACAGCAATAGCAATGATATAACTGTGTGTCACACTATGTTAAGTTGCTGTAGGGAGAGGGCTCTTTCCTCTCTGGGACTGAGTATAATTGTTACTCTTATTGGAATCAGAGAAGGATTTCAGAGATGGGACACATGTGCGTGTAGGTAAATCAGGGATTCTGTTAATATATATCTATATCTCTCTATATATATCTATATCTATAATCTATCATCTATCATCTATCTATCTAAACTTCTTATGAGTGAAGCATATCATTTGTGCCTAAATTCAAATTATTTTACTCTAATTCAATAATTTTTATTTCATTAATGTGTACACTCAGTAGGCTTCAATTATTATGGATTAGGGGACCATCTGGTGAACAGAGGAAAAAATCCCCTTAAAGTAACATTTTCTGATCTTGAAGGGGAATTTTCCCAGAAACAGCTACCAATAAAATGGCATATCTTCATTTCCAGCTGGACTGAATGTACCCTTTAGTCTAGTTCTTAAACTGCATTTTCGTGTAGTGCCACCCCTGATGACAATGCTAATTTTCTGGTCAAGGATGTTTCATTTGATTCAAGAGTTGGGTTTCTTTCAAATCCCAGAGGACTATGGAATACTTGTGGGAAATCATTTTAATGTATCGAAAGTCTTGCACTTCACTGTTGTGAAGAAGGCCAGGTTTGAGCAGGGTTAAATATTCTGCAATCTAGTTGAATCATCTCAAAACTGAAGCACTCTGAGAGAATGCAGACTCCTTTTCTGACCTCTCAGCTTTTATATTTCATCCTGGCAACAAAGAGTTTTACTGTGAATGAATACGTAGTTACACGCCTCCTGAGTTTCTGTAGTAAAACTGAAGAAGTGAGTGTATCCAATTGTTTAAAATAATGATGGATTTCTACATTAAGCAATGACAAGCCCCAAATGGTTTCATTTTCATGTGAATTATTCAGGTTAAATCTTTCAATTTCACCTCCTAGAGAAGGTACACTGGAAAAAGCCCTCCCATAATTTAACCTTGAGAGCCGAGAGCAATTTAAGTTTCCCTTCGGCAACCAGTTACCTCTCTGGTTGAAAACAATATAGCTGTCTGTTGCTGCTTCACAGAGGTATATGACTTTGTACAAAGGATTCCTCTAATTGACTCAAACCCTGATTAAATGACCCTTAGCCCAGTAGTGCATACTAAAGACCACGCATGTTGGCAAGAGAAGATAATGACTATGCCTTAGGCCTTTTCTTCTCTGTAAGCATACTTTTCAAGTAATCTTATCTGTTTTCATAATTTTAATTACCACCCAATGAAGATGACTCCCAGATAACATTGGCACCTAGGTGTCTCTCTAGTGTCAGACTCTTAATATCTATTTTCTTGATATTTCCACCTGGCTATACTACTGGAACCCAATCTTAATGTGTCCGAAACTATACTCACCATCTTCCCATAATCGTCTTCCAGTGAGCTCTCTCTGTTGGGTTTCTTTCTTCCATCAGTAAATGGGACCAGCAGCCAGCTACTTGCCTAGCCAGTCGTGAAGAGAAATCATCCTTCTTCCAAATATTCCATACCGTTATCAATTCCCTCCCAGCCTAACTCTTACTTTGCCTGAATTCGTCATTATTTTTTCCATCCCTTTGCCCTAGTTTTTTCAGCAACCCCTGCATAGAAGGTGCTCAGTTAATAAATGAGTCCAAATATTTTTCCATTATTAGAGGCTTTAAGCTAATTGCTAATTTGCAAGTATTGGGTTTTCTTTTCTTTCGCATTTTTCCCCAAGGCTTGGTATTGGTCATAGGTCCTAACTTGGGTGCCTTTCTAAAGTGGTCTTACTCTAGTTCATGATTCTTGGATTTACTGGGAAAATAGACTGCCCTCCTAACTAAATTCTACAGTTTTTTTGCAGGGCCTTTAAAAAAGTCAATCATGTGATCAACGCTATCACCTCTAAACTTGATTTTTTTTTTTTTTTGGTAATAAAGTTGCGTTTTCATTTTTTGGCAAATATAGGCATTTAAGTTCATCTTTTATTTTTCACAATTAATGCTCTGAATTGTGTAACAGAAGAATATAGCAAATAGTGGTTTTGTAGTTTTGTGTGGCAGTAAACCGTATCCTGTCTTGATCTTTGCCCCAGTTAACCTCTTTTCTATTAATATGTATCACCTAGTCTTTAAATAGACAGGCTTTCTAATCCCCAGATGGCAAAAAAGAACCCACTTATCTCACATAATTATGTACCTACTACTTTTGTAACAACAGAATTGATTCTCTGATAGAATGATTGTATACGGTGACCACGTTTAGCTTCAGGTCCAGACTTCTACCAAGAGCAAGAAAAGTTTTCTGTTGTTCATTGAACCAAGTGGAGAATTGGTTATGAGAGTAAAGTATCTTATTTTTGCTTTCCAGTCTACAAAGGACAGTTTTTCATTCAAGGCAAAAGAAAATGATCAATGCTAAGGGAAACAAATCCACGCTAAGTTAAGTTCAAATTAAGCTCTAATGCAGCATTTTATCAGCTCATATGTCTGTTAGCTTTAAAGTGATGCAAGAATACGAAGTTCTAAATTGTCCTTGGTAATGTGCTAATATACCTACTGTTCTATTCCTAGTATTTTTGATTTTTAAAACTGCATATTCTCATTAACTCGTAGAATCCCAGATCTATTTTCCTCATTTTACATTCTAAAGAGCAAAATTTATTAAAATGTCATATTAGTAATATTTGTTAAGTACTATCCATAAAAAGAGTACTTTCTAGAAATTTGAAATTCTTAATGTATATTATCTATATTTACCTTCTCTACTTTTTCTTGCAGTGATTTTTGGTATAATTTCAAGCTCTTTTGAGTTTTTCTACAACCTCATCAATAACAATACAATTTTTAACCCAATCTTTCCATACCCATTCTCAGATTAAGCTAGTATTTTTATTACTACTCATTACTATTTTTATAGTAAAACAACCTTAAGGACTATTTCAAATAAATAGCAACCTAACATAAATTTGAAGTGTCAAAACTGTGCTCTTGAAATGAAGCCTGACTATTTGCAGTTACAAAGAGGTTACTGCAAAAGTTGCTAGTAATCAACAAAGAAGTAAATTTATACAGTTGTTACTCCCAGACATAAGTGTTTCTTCTGTTCTTTTCTGGGCATGTTTGCAAATGCCAAATTATTCTCAGTCTTTATCATTTATATCATCAAGAATATTCAGAATGCCTTATTTCACATCTCACACACACACACATACACACACACACAAAAGATACATTTTTGGGTAAACAAAATGAACATACGTTGATGATTCATGTTGGCATAAGTAAATATTGGATAGATTTAGGTGGAAATATATGTCTTTCTAATTCAAATAGCTAAAAATAGTTTAAATGTTTTAAAAATTGAAGATTGTATTTAAAAAGATAGTGACCATATATTTATTTATTTATTTTTTATTATACTTTAAGTTTTATGGTACATGTGCACAATGTGCAGGTTAGACTGGATTAAGAAAATGTGGCACATATACACCATGGAATACTATGCAGCCATAAAAAATGATGAGTTCATGTCCTTTGTAGGAACAAGGATGAAGCTGGAAACCATCATTCTCAGAAAACTATCGCAAGGACAAAAAACCAAACACTGCGTGTTCTCACTCATAGGTGGGAATTGAACAATGAGAACACATGGACACAGGAAGGGGAACATCACACACCGGGGCCTGTTTTGGGGTGGGGGGAGTAGGAGGGATAGCATTTGGAGATATACCTAATGTTAAATGATGAGTTACTGGGTGCAGCACACCAACATGGCAGTGACCATATATTTAAAAAACTACATTCAGCAGAAATACTGCACAAAAGTTCTTTCATTGCTTTGTGGCATTCATGGCTTCAAAATGTCAATGTCAGGAGGATTTGCTTCTGTTAGGAAGAGGTTTCTAGAATCCCTCAAAATTCACTTCTGCAATATAGCTTTGATTTGGGAGCAAAATTTCAGAAAGAGAATGCCATTTCTTTGAAAATTAGAAGTGCACTTATGCTTCAATTAATGTTAACAGGATGAGGGGGCGGGTGGTCTACAGAAGATAAAGTTTTTTAGGTCAGGCAGATGCTCCCTAAAAAGTTATTACAGGCGGGGCACAGTGGCTCACGCCTGTAATCCCAGCACTTTGGGAGGCCGAGGTGGGTGGATCATGAGGTCAGGAGATCGAGACTATCCTGGCTAACACAGTGAAACCCCCGTCTCTACTAAAAAATACAAAAAATTAGCCGGATGTGGTGGCGGACACTTGTAGTCCCAGCTACTCTGGAGGCTGAGGCAGGAGAATGGCGTGAACCCAGGAGGCGGAGCTTGCAGTAAGGCGAGATTGCACCACTGCACTCCAGCCTGGGGCCGCAGAGCAAGACTCCGTCTCAAAAAAAAAAAAAAATTATTACAGATGTCTATAGCACTACAAAGCTTTATATATATGAGGTGGTCAATACATATTTGTTGTATATGAAAGAGCTAAATAAAGCAAAACAAAATAAAGACATATGGAGTGCTTTGGACAAGCCGCTTAACTGCTCTGGTTCTCAGTGTTATCATGCATAAAAGGGAGATAATAATACGGTCTCTGACTTAAAATGGTTCCCTTTAGATTTGTTGACTTTATGATGGTGTCAAAGTGATATGCCTTCAGTAGAAAGAGTACTTTAAGTATCCATACAACCACTTTGTTTTTCACTTTTAGTGCAGTGGTCTTATGTTCTAAGACCCTCAGTGGATGCCTGAAACTGTGGATAGTACCACAGCCTATACATACTATTTGTTTTTTTTTTTCCAGAGACAGAGTCTTGCTCTGTCATCCAGGCTGGAGTGCAGTGGTGCAATCTCTGCTCACTGCAACCTCCAACTCTAGGGTTCAAGCAATTCTTCTGCCTCAGCCTCCCAAGTGGCTGGGACTACAGGCACATGACACCACACCTGGCTAATTTTTTTATTTTTAGTAGAGACAGGATTTCGCCATGTTGGCCAGGCTGGTTTCAAACTCCTGACCTCAGATGATCCACCTGCCTCAGCCTCCCAAAGTGCTGGGATTACAGGCATGAACCACCAAGCCTGGTCACTGTGTGTGTTTTTTTTTTTTTTTTTTTTTGTTTGTTTTTTTTAATCTGACAACTGAGATGTCTACTAAGTAACTAATGAGCAGGTAGTGTATACAGCATGGATGTACTGAACTCTAAGGGATTATTCACATCTTGAGGGGAACTGAGCAGCACAGTTTGAAATTTGATCATGCTCAGAACAGTGTGCAATTTAAACTTATAAATTGTTTATTTCTGGAATTTTCCATTTAATATGTGTGGAATGTGGTTAACAATGGGTACCTGAAATCATGGAAGGGGAAATCATAGATAAGGGGGGAATATTATATAGTATTTCATAAATTACATGAGCTGTACAACACTTTATTATAAAATAAGCCTTGTGTTAGATGATTTTGTCCAACTGTAGGCTAAGGTAAGTACTCTGAGAACGTTTAAGCTAGGTTAGGCTGAACTGATGTTCAGCAGGTTGGGTGTATTAAACAAATTTTTGAATCATGATATTTTCGGTTTATGATGGGTTTATTGAATCATAACTCCATTGTAAGTCAAGGAACAGCTATAGGACTTATCTTAGAAGACTATTGTGAGGATTATATTGGACAATGCAGGCAATATAACTTTGTACCGTGCCAAGGATATAGTAAATGCTCAATAAACATTAATTGTTATGATGATTTTCCTTATAACGAAGGCAATAATTTTATAAATTTCATTAGTGCTTCATAGTATAATGGGGAAATAATATTTTATTGAATAGTTCAGTGCTTGTTAGCAAAGATTTTCTTTAGAGATAAGACCAGAAAAATTTCCTTTGCTTTTACAGATTTCTCTAGGATTTTAGTTAATATTGGTTGCCAAAATGGCAACTTTGAGTGCTAATATATTAAGAGTGTAATTGGATTATTTGTAACTCAAAGGATAAATGCTTGAGGGGATGGATACTGCATTCTCCATGACGTGCTTATTTCACATTGCATGCATGTATCAAAACAGCTCATGTGCCCCTAAAATATATACATGTACTATGCACCCACAAAAATTTAAAACTTAATTTTAAAATTTAAAAAATAGCTACTACTTTGTAGCCATATCATTAGTATGTGAAGAAGCTACATTGTTGGATGGATTTCACTTAAAACTGCCTTGAAACTCATGTATATATTACCCATGGTGATGCATCCTTAAATTTCCTGAATAATTTCTCTCATGGACTTTAACCCACCTCACCTTTCTAAACAACTGGGAATATATCAGATAAAATGAGCATACTACACGAGATTCTAAACTTATTATAATTGAGTTTATGTTGCACATGACAAACATGAAATCAATCTTTTCATAGGCAACTCCAAATTCTCTGCCTTCAAATTGTCAGTATGTTGAGTCCCTTCAACTCAACCATGTATTTGGAAGGTCAGGACTATGTCATTAGCCAGCGCTTGAATCTCAGCTAGGATGCTTATTTCTTATCTTTCAAGAACTTATATCTCATATTGTCTATGATGGTTTCAAAAGTAAAATTATAATCCAAGTATAAGAATCTGACAAACTTTTCTTGTTGGCTAAGAAACTGGAAAAATAAAAATAATGTGGTATATTTTCCATAGTTAATTTTTATAAAAATTTGAGATGTCTTATCTCATTTCTGATGTTTAAATATCCATTATAAAATAAATAGTGGTGATTGTGGATAATAGTAATTATCGTGTACCAGCAAAATAAAAAGTTGATTACCCCATGTGTGTCCACTAACATTTTGTTTACTTAGCTAGCTAGAGAATAAGTTCTAATCCCCCTTAGGATTACGCTTTTCATTCAGCTCTCTAATGACCATCTCTTTCTATGGTATAATTTTCTGTTATAGCTATGCTACATTTATATTCCTGTATTACTTGAATTTTATTAAATTCTCTTTTTCAATAAATGTATATTGAGTGTGCATTCTCTCTCTCTATAGACCCTATATATAGAGACCACATATAATATAATATATATATATAAATATAGACCTTATATAGACAGACCATATATAGAGACCATATATGTAGACCATATCTACACAGACACACATACACACAGACACACACACACATTTTATGTATATAAAGATAGGGAGACAGAATGTAAATAGCATGCCACTAGTGTAATGACTGGGTGTTTGATTACTGAGCAACACGACGTCTAGTTTGACATAGTTTTCCAGTTGAACCCTTTCCACGATTACCTTTTTAATTCTATTCTATTTTCTGCTACTCTGTTCAAGTAAAACACAGAAATTAGTTTGCCAATATATAGTTGAAAGGTATTTAGAAAGCTCAGAAACAAATATCACCATCAGAATTCCAACAGTGTATTTTATATTCACCCGGAAAGAAAACATAAGCAAAGAAAAAAGAATATCCAAATTAGAAACGCTGCAGAAGTATAATGAGTACTGAGTATAATCCTCCAGAAGTACTATGGAGTTTGAGTTATTTTTCTTAAGAGGAATGAAGCCCACACATCATTGAGTTCCAGATTTTGGGGAAAAGTTCTAGCCCACTGCTTTTTGGCACTTGAATCGGCTTAAAGGGAATTGTCTGCTGTGCTTGATGGTTTGGCCGATTCCAGAAGCTGCTGGATGTTCTGGGCTCAATGGAGTAGAACATCATAGGCTAAAACTGATTCATGATCCACTTAGTGGAGAAGGAAAAAGTTTTTACCTGGGGGAGTTATCATTTCCTCTAACATTGTGTCCTGGGGTGTGGCTTGAAATAATTTCACAAAGCATTCCCAAGTGGAAACATTTTTCTCATGTTTCCAGGATAGTGGGTGATGTCTTTGTGTGAAAAGCTAGTGCCACAGATAAACTGTTAAGTTTTAGTTTATCATAATAACTTCGTTCTTTGTTTTCTGTTAACCCTTATTTAAAATGCTCTGAAATATGGCTTGTAAGTCCGGAAAAATCTCTCCCTTTTCTCCAAGTTATTGAACTAAAAGTGAATTTAAGAAGTCTACAAAAATGCCTTTGATGGCCCGGCGCGGTGGCTCACACCGGTAATCCTAGCACTTGGGGAGGCCGAGGCAGGCGGACTGCCTGAGCTCAGGAGTCCGAGACCAGCCTGGGCAACATGGTGAAACCCCCGTCTCTGTTCAAATACAAAAGAAATTAGCCGTGTGTGGCGGCGTGCGCCTGTAGTCCCAGCTACTCAGGAGGCTGAGGCAGGAGAATTGCTTGAACTCGGGAGGCAGAGGTTGCAGTGAGCCGAGATCGCACCACTGCACTCTAGCACTCCAGCCTGGGCTACGGCGGGACTCCGTCCCTACAAAATAATAATAATAATAATATTAAATGCCTTTGACTTTTATAGAATAGAATATTTTGCAAAATGCTTTCACGTATGCTATCTTATTTGATAGGATGGAGGTCCCATGAAAGAGAACCAGCCAATGACATGGCTTCTAAATTACAGATGAGAAAACTGAGACCTTAAGAAGTGACTTGTCTTCATTGGCTTGGCTCTTCAGTGTATCAAGCTGAGCTCTCTGAGTCCACGTTTTAGACCCTTTCTGTGAGAATTCATTGCCTCTGACATTTATATTACTTCTTTCATCTAAAATATTTTTCTACCCCTATGTATTTTACCTACCCATCTTGACTTGATGATCAAATTGAAAATAATTATAAGGAAGGCAAACTTTCTTGTTTTCTACATATGTTGAAGCTTTCTTATAGGTTCATTTCTATAGATTGATTATATTTCACCTTTTAAATTTCTTTTCTGTGTTTAGAGAAAAATTGCAGCGTATGAAAGTCACTGAGAGATAATTATCTGCTTGTAATTGATGGTAACTGCTTGGAATTTTCCAGGGAGTATGTGGATTATGGCTGGTCATCACATTAAAATCTGTCTCATGGGGTTCCTTCATGCTATTTGAAAAACACTGTGAGAAATAGTAAGAAACTATTAAGAATTTCAATGTAAAATGACCCAAGTGGCTTACTGTAGATCCTGCCTGATATTTTTCATTTTTAATATGAAGACTGGGATTTGTGATTTAAATTTTATATAGTAAAAATCTTTCTGCTGAAAATATAAGCTTTATTTTGCCTATTCTTTATTGTTATGCCTTCCCCTTTTTTATTAGAGAGTTATAATAATTAGAATGCAAAGAATCTCTTTCTCCAGAAGAACTTTTTGATAAATACCAGCAATTTCATTGTTCTCTCCTTGTTCACAGTTGCATGATCACAAATTATCTTTTGTTTTCTAGTTAACGTATTTATACTTTGTGCGTTTTTTTCACCTCTCCACCCCAAAACCAACTCTCCATTTAGATCCTCATGGATATGGCTTTGATTTTGTTTCCTTAATAGTCAATGTGACAGAATTTTTTGAATTCTTGGTCTGCAAAGAATCAGAGTATACTAGTGAGGATGGTAAAATTAAAATTTATTAGACATACCATAGTGCAGTGAAATATAATACAGTATCAAGGAAGTAAATGAAATCCTCAGATACTCTGCATTTCTCTAGCTTAGAGATTCCATTTCTCCTTAGGCCGAATTTTTAAAATCAATTTTATTGTGAATATAATGGACATATGAAGAAATGCACAAAATAAATAATATTGGTATGTAAAGTACATTTATGTGACCACTCCCTAGGTGAAGAAATAGAACATTGCAGGAATCCCAGAAAATCTCTGCATTACCCATCCCAACTCTGCTGATTTTTATGTTATCCACATCCTAGCATTCCTTTAAACTTTACCTAACTTGTATAGTCTGTAGTAAATGCTGTCAGTCTTCTATTTTGCCTCTTCACATCTCCTTTACTAAATGCTGTGGGGTTTGCATGGCAAAAACTCACAGTTGCCCACTTATCTGGAGAATTGCCCTTGGCCAAATGGGTATCACTACCAGGCGTGTCATGCTTCCTCTCTCCCTGCAGCCTCAGTATTGACTGTAGCACAAAAGGCCAGTCTCTTAACTCAAGGTGGGATGAACTGTGTGATGCTCCAATGTTTCCCCTTGGAACTGAAACAAAGCTGTTTTCTAAATAAGACGTTACTCTTGCAGGCTTTATTGCCCTTCTCTTGATACCACTCCTCCAAGAAATTAATCGATTGAGCAAGAACCCATCTCAGGCTCTGATTCTAAGATTGTCAACATAGGAGACAGGGATTTGGGGAGCTACCTTAAAAATCTGTCCACCACACATCCTTAGCCAATTCAGACTAGTTTTGCCTATTGAACACATACTGAATTTTATATATTTGAGATCATACACTATGTGTTTATTTTGTCTGTTTTTTCTCCTCTCATTCTTTTTCATGTGCATACCCGATTTTCTAAATATCACTATTGTATTTTTAAGATTTGTCTGCATTGCTGCAAGTGGTTGCAATTTATTCATTTTTATTTCTGTGTAATAACAAACAATAAATTATTTTTTCATTCTATTTTTGGACATCTTGGTTTTGATTGTTTCCATTTGTTTTGCGATTGAAAACTATACTATTATGAAGATAATTGTGTCTTTATCCTGATGCACGTAACCTCGCTTTTGTATGAGGCAGTGCTTCTTAAAGTTTAGCAAGCATAAGAATCACTTGATGGGCTTGTTAAAACCTAGATTTCTGAGACCCAATTCTGGGGTTTCTGTCCCAGAATGTCTGTTATGGGATTTGCATTCTAACATCTTCTTAGGTGATACTGATGCTGCTGGTCTGGTGTCCTCACTTGGGAGAAACACTACTGTAGAGTACATTCCTAGTTGTGAAATTGTTAGCTCAAGCGTCTGCATATGTTCAGTTTAGTAGTTAATACCTACAATTTGCCAGAGTTATACCATATTGTGTATACCTACAGCAACATACAAAAATTCCTGTTGCTCCGTGTCGTGGCCAGCACTTATTTTCAAATTCCTAAATTTTAAATCTAGTAAAATTGTATTGATACGACAGTGATTTAAATTCATATCTCCATGATTATAAAAAGGCTGAGTATCCATTTTTTGGCTTGCTTTTTCACACCTAGTGGCATATTTTCAAAAAGAGTAATCCTTAATTTTAGTATATCCAAACTTCTGTCTTTCTTTCACATTATGAACCATGATCCACCTAAAATTGATTTCTGCATGTGTTATAAAATTGAGAATCAATTTCTTTTTGTTTATATGCATTACTTCATTGCCCCAACATCATTTATCGAGAAGTATTTTCTCTGTCATAGTCAGGTGCCATTTATATGTGAGGTCCTTTCTTGGTTCTTTAGTCTGATGATTTGTCTACTCTCTTTCTCTGCCATTCTATCCCACGATCTTAGTTAGTTCAGCTTCATTTTAATACTTACAGTAGTTAATATAGTAGTATATTTGTATTTCTGGTGAACTTAATATATGTTTTATTTAATATTACTGTACTTATGTTAGCTTTCTCTGGTGTTTACCTTATCTTTTATTTTGTATCATTTTACATCCAAGATTTATGTAAACTCCAGCTTCAAATGTGTAGAGTTGACCTATGAACAACACAGGTTTGGATTACAAAACTCCACTTATACGTAGATTTTTTTCAACCAAATGTAGACAAAAATACAGTATTCACCCAATGTGAAACCCATGTACATGGAGGGCTAACTTTTCACATATGTGGGTTATGCAGGGCTGACTATAAAACTTGATCATGAGCATATTTATGTGTAAGTAGATAGTCCTGGAACAAATCCCCTGTATATAGAGTGACAATTGTGTAAGAGATTTGTAGCTAGTTATTATTTTTTAAAATTAGTATATGAATCATTGCTTTTTAACTGGAACATTTGGTTGATTTACATTTAATACTATTACTGAAATATTTGTGTTTAAATTGATGATATGATGATGTAAATTGATTGTATGATTATAATCACTTAAGTGATTAGTAATTATTTTGCTCATTCTATATTATGTTTTTCTTGTTGCTACATACAAACACACACACATAAAAACATACACACATATAATCACACAGAGACATCTATTTAAAAATTTGGAAGTTACAAACTTTTTCCCTATTCATGAGTGTTACTCTAGAGATAATATAGGCACCCTTGATTTACAAAAAATTAATAATTATCTTTATCTGAGTTGTTCTTTCCAAAAATGCCAGAATCTTAGAACACTTTTGATTCAATTACCCATTTTGATATATATGCTATTATTCTGTGTTTTAATTCTCTCTTTATGTGAAGCCTCACAGGACACTTTTGCTTTTGTTTTCTATACTCCAAGTTTATTTATATTTACAAAATGTGTATTATTTTCTTTGCTCATCATGCCTTCCTGCATTTCTGAGCTTAAATCTCCACGAAAGTAGTAATAATGGTTATTTTATTGTCTATACCTGATAATTCCAACAGCTGGATTCCCATTGTGACTCTTTCTGTTGTCTGTTGTTCCTCCTGATTTGGCTTGTCTTGTTTTGCATCTCATCTTCTTTCTTTGTTGGATGTTGTGTTAAAAATTACTTCTAGAAATAATTTAAGGCCTAAAATTGTGTTGTTTTTTGTTTGGAAGATATAATAGGAGCCAAAGCAGCAACAGAATTCACTCAAAAGGGATTAATTGGGTTAAGGGGCTATTTACAAACTGTTGTTGGGTAAGAAATAAACAAGGGCAGTTGAATCACCCACTCAAGTGGAGAGGCTACCCACCTGTGAAGCTTTAGTTATAGACAGATACAACCCACTGCCAGAACTGTAGCACGAAAGCAGGAATGGGGTGTGGCACAAATACCCCAATTTCTTTGTCCTGCCACTCTCAGATCTCCTCATCATGCTTGCCTGTGTCCAAAACCAACCAGAAGCCAGAGTACAAGGGAGTCTGGATGATGTAGTCAATTAGGAGTCAGTGAACCTAAAGCAAAGAACAGAGAAGAAAAGGGCAGAAATATATAGGGTAAGTACAGTGGATATGTTTTTCTTCTAAGCTCCTTGCTAAGGCCAAAGCTTGAGTTTCTCTGGGACACCTAAGTAACTCATTGGGATATAGTCCAACAACTCATTGTCTAGGTGGAGCCCTCTAGCTCAGGACTCAGAGAGGTGGTGACTCACCAGAATGTGCCATCTTGGTGGGCACTGTACTTCACCTGCTCCTCACTGAGTCCACTGAAAGCAAAGCATGACTTTTCAGCTGCCTCCAGTCAATCTGTAAAATTTCCAGGGCAGAAGCAGTGCTCATCTCTAATGTTCTCTGATCTCCACTTGGTGATTACTCATTCTCTTTGCTTTTATTAGGATTTTGTATAGGGATCTAATGATTTTCTCTGCAGCAGGAGGATTGAACAGGGATTGGCAAATGATAGCCCATGGACCAAATCTAGCCCAATGTTTTTATAAATAAAGTGTTATTGAAAAAAACCACACCTGTTTATTAACATACTATCTATGTCTACATTCATGAACAACCACAAGGTTGAGTCCTTGTGACAGAGATGGTCTCGCCCACAAAGTCTTAATATTTTTTATCTAGCCCTTTATGGAAAAAGTTTGCTGAATCCTGGTGTACATGCCCACCATTATTAGAAGCCAGCTGTCCCTCCTAGAAGACAATTTAAGATATATATATATAATTTACTCATGTGAAGCATCTTCATCTGTAATAGCTAATTAAATTTTAGTGGTAAACTTGACTGGGTTGAGTTTCTTTTCCTTATTATTACAGATCTATCTACTCATGGTGATATTAATGAGATGTTCAGTGTTCAAACTGAAATTAATTGGAAGGAAAGTAAGTAGAAAGAAGTAGTCTAGGTTACTGGAAAAAAAAAACTAATCAAACTGCCACTGATAGAGATAAATGTGAAACTATAACTTTAAAGTGATTAAAAATCTGATTAAGTGACTTAATTAAATGTGCACACAAGTAAATATGGGCTCATAACCATTTAAATACTATTTTGATAACATCTAGCACCTACTGTGTGGCTGATACTGTGATAGGAATTTTTAAGTGCATCATCCTAATCAAATTCCAGTCTTCGTTGAGTTTGTTATAATCCTTCTCATTTTACAGATGGGTAGACTGACTTCCAGAAAGTTTAAGCAACTTGAGTGTGATCTTGAGCTTGCAGGTAGCAGTCTTGGGATTTGGACAGACTTTAGATTAAAAGCATCAGAAGGACAGGAAGAAGCCAATTAATGTACTTCCTTAGACAACTTGGCTGTGTAGCACTGATAGATTTTGTTCATGTTAAACACAGTAACAGTTCCATCACTGACTTTTTGTTTCAGTTGTATACTAGGAAATAAAATCAAATGGCACAGGCAGAAATATTTCCTTCTAAGAAACAGTAGGAGGAATCTGATTGATTTGGACTAAGGCATACTGACAACTCAACAGTAGCCAGCTGAAATTGCCTTTCTGACTGAAGTGTTTAAGCCTGGCCTAGAGCGCTGCAGTCAGCTTGCACCTGCTGCATGAATCTTTTGCTATGCTTCAGAATCAATGCAAGCCTTTGAGGTATATTATGACTCTGTTATGTATTTATTATGTTCATGAATATCAAAGGAGTGGAGGACAAGTCTGGAGGCTTCAGACAAACTACAGATAAGCTCTGGGACCATCTAATTGCATTTTTAAAAGTGGTATTTTATGTGTATTCTTTATAAAACTTTTTTTTTTCTAAATTTCTAAGAGGCTATTTATTCCTTACTCTGAACTTAACATCTGGAACGTTTTTTGTCTCTTAAAATTCAATTGATTTTTAGGTTTATATTCCTTTCTAATGTCCTCAGTTGCTTTCCAAGCAAGATATTTGTACTTAGGACTTATCTAACTTTGACAAAGATTTTCCCAGAGTCTGAGACCAAGTGGGAACTAATTTAGCCCCAGAAGGAGGACTTCATTTTGACTGAATGGTAAGTGATAGAAAATAGGGTTGTTGCAGAAGTCTTATAGGCTTAACCTTAGCAGCTGTAAGCATTGCAATAGATTTAAAATATTTTTGCTTTTTAAAAGTAATTAAGTAAAAAAGATACATAATTAAATTCTAAGTAATGTCATATCAGTAGGTATGTGTATATATTATCATTTGTCTGAAGTGAAAAATAAGCTGAACGCGTTACCAAACCACTAGAATACTTCCAGTGTTACAGTATTTCATCTTTCTTTCCTCATTTTCTGCTCCACCACCCCAGGTTTCTACTTCTCAATATGTTATTCATGAAAATATAGAAACATAGGGAAGGAGAGTATAGAAAAGGCAGAAATGTCTCTTAAGGGAAAAGTACTTTTTTAAGAAGGGAAACTATCAAATCATCACTGGGTAATCAATTCATTTGGAGATTCAAATATGTGATCTCATCATCATGTAGCAGGAGAGGTTGACCTCTGTTTTTAATAATGTATCTTTTAACAAACATACAGTAAATGCACTGTCTCTGGAAGGACTAATATGCATAAAAGTATTGTCTAACAAGTTTAAAAATAGAAAAATATTTTTAGTGGGTTGATTTCACATGTCTTCTGCAGGACAAATGTAAAACAAGGAGACATCTAGAGTATTTTTGATATGGCAATGAAGTTGTCTTACAGGTTCTTAAGGGTGGAGAAAAAAATTGGAACAAAGAACATTAGGACACTTAGCTTTGTTTACAATAATCTGTTCAGTTTCAAACCTTCTTCCAGTTAATAACTACCCTAGCACCCACAGATACCGCTAACCAAGGGTAGCTACTACCCTGACAATTCCATCATCATGTATTAGTTTTGCTTACTTTGGAAAAGTGTACACATGGAATCACACAGCATGTATCAACTCTTTTGTGTCTGCTTCCATGAGATTCATCCATGTCATCATATTTTTAGTACATTCATTCTCATGTATTTGTAATATTTATTGTGTGCCTATACTACACAGTATTAATTTTACTTTTGAAGGATATTTGGTTTCCAGGGCCATCCCTAGGATATGTGGAATCCTGAGAAAACTTTTTTTTTGTTATTTGTATTTTGGCTGGGTCCCTGTTTGTATAAACAATTTGATTGAAATATATTATTAAAATTTATAGACCCATACCAATATAGAAATGTATCAATAACCATTTAGAGTAGTAAGTAGAAAAGAAGTGCTTATCTATTTGTTTACTATCCAATCAGTAGTCATAGAGATTCTTCATAATGTCCAGGTATCTTTCTGTTCAGGTCGAGGAAACACCTCTTTATTGTCAAAAGCCCTGCTCCTGACTAATTTCCTTGTTTCTACTCCTAGGACAAGGTAACAACACTGTTATTATTCAGCATGCCATCATTCTGCACAAGCTATTGGTTTTGAAACAATATAGATCATCTTACCTTTGCATTTCCCTAATACTTTTTATTGCATGCTCATTATGCATGATACAGCATCACCTGTTGTACATCTGTGAATAATGGCTTCTAATGACTCTCAAAGATTGTGACTTTACTTCATAGAGTATGGCCAAATAGGCCAGTCTTACCCACAGTATGCAGGAAAATGCCAAAAATAATTTATTTTCTATTCATGCTAAATTTACTATTCAGAGTTTTATTGAATAAACATATAACAATGCATCTTCTGAGTGAGTTTCTTAATCCTGAGTTCTAGTTTGATTGCACTGTGGTCTGAGAGACAGTTTGTTATAATTTCTGTTCTTTTACATTTGCTGAGGAGTGCTTTACTTCCAAGTACATGGTCAATTTTGGAATAAGTGCAGTGTGGTGCTGAAGAATGTATATTCTGTTGATTTGGGGTGGAGAGTTCTGTAGATGTCTATTAGTCCGCTTGGTGCAGAGCTGAGTTCAGTTCCTGGATATCCTTGTTAACTTTCTGTCTTGTTGATCTGTCTAATGTTGACAGCGGGGTGTTAAAGTCTCCAATTATTATTGTGTGGGAGTCTAAGTCTCTGTGTAGGTCTCTAAGGACTTGCTTTATGAATCTGGGTGCTCCTGTATTGGGTGCATATATATTTAGGTTAGTTAGCTCCTCTTGTTGAATTGATCCCTTTACCATTATGTAGTGGTCTTCTTTGTTTCTTCTGAACTTTGTTGGTTTAAAGTATGTTTTATCAGAGATTAGGATTGCAACCCCTGCTCTTTTTGTTTCCATTTGCTAGAACTCAGGATTAAGAAACTCACTCAAAACCGCTCAACTACATGGAAACTGAACAACCTGCTCCTGAATGACTACTGGGTACATAACGAAGTGAAGGCAGAAATAAAGATGTTCTTTGAAACCAATGAGAACAAAGACACCATATGCAAGAATATCTGGGACACATTTAAAGCAGTGTGTAGAGGGAAATTTGTAGCACTAAATGCCCACAAGAGAAAGCAGGAAAGATCTAAAATTGACACCCTAACATCACAATTAAAAGAACTAGAGAAGAAAGAGCAAAGACATTCAAAAGCTAGCAGAAGGCAAGAAATAACTAAGATCAGAGCAGACCTGAAGGAGACAGAGACACGAAAAACCTTCAAAAAATCAATGAATCCAGGAGCTGGTTTTTTGAAAAGATCAACAAAATTGATAGACCACTAGCAAGACTAATAAAGAAGAAAAGAGAGAAAAATCAAATAGATGCAATAAAAAATGAAAAAGGGGATATCACCACCGATCCCACAGAAATACAAACTACCATCAGAGAATACCATAAACACCTCTACGCAAATAAACTAGAAAATCTAGAAGAAATGGATAAATTCCTGGACACAGAAACTCTCCCAAGACTAAACCAGGAAGAAATTGAATCCCTGAATAGACCAAAAACAGGCTCTGAAATTGAGGCAATAATTAATAGGCTACCAACCAAAAAACATCCAGGACCAGATGGATTCACAGCCGAATTCTACTAGAGGTACAAGAAGGAGCTGGTACCATTCCTTCCGAAATTATTCCAATCAATAGAAAAAGAGGGAATCCTCCCTAACTCATTTTATGAGGCCAGCATCATCCTGATACCAAAGCCTGGCAGAGATACAACCAAAAAAGAGAATTTTAGACCAATATCCCTGATGAACATTGACACAAAAATCCTCAATAAAATATTGGCAAAACGAATCCAGCAGCGCATCAAAAAGCTTATCTACCATGATCAAGTGGGCTTCATCCCTGGGATGCTGCTTCAACATATGCATATCAATAAATGTAATCCAGCATATAAATGGAACCAAAGACAAAAACCACATGATTATCTCAATAGATGCAAAAAAGGCCTTTAAGAAAATTCAACAGCCCTTCATGCTAAAAACTCTCAATAAATTAGGTAATGATGGGATGTATCTCAAAATAATAAGAGCTATTTATGACAAACCCACAGCCAATATCATACTGAATGGGCAAAAACTGGAAGCATTCCCTTTGAAAACTGACACAAGACAGGGATGCCCTCTCTCACTACTCCTATTCAACATAGTGTTATAATTTCTGGCCAGGGCAATCAGGCAGGAGAAGGAAATAAAGGGTATTCAGTTAGGAAAAGAGGAAGTCAAAATGCCACTGTTTGCAGATGACATGATTGTATATTTAAAAAACCCCATCGTCTCAGCCAAAAATCTCCTTAAGCTGATAAGCAACTTTAGCAAAGTCTCAGGATACAAAATCAATGTGCAAAAATCACAAGCATTCTTATACACCAATAATAGACAAACAGAAAGCCAAATCATGAGTGAACTCCCATTCACAATTGCTTCAAAGAGAATAAAATACCTAGGAATCCAACTTACAAGGGACGTGAAGGACCTCTTCAAGGAGAACTACAAATCACTGCTTAAGGAAATAAAAGAGGACACAAACAAACGGAAGAACATTCCATGTTCATGGAATGGAATGGGTAGGAAGAATCAATATCGTGAAAATGGCCATACTGCCCAAGGTAATTTATAGATTAATGCCATCCCCATCAAGCTACCAATGACTTTCTTCACAGAATTGGAAAAAACTACTTTTAAGTTCATATGGAACAAAAAACAGCCCGAATTGCCAAGTCAACCCTAAGCCAAAAGAAAAAAGCTGGATGCATCATGCTACCTGACTTCAAACTATACTATAAGGCTACAGTAACCAAAACAGCATGGTACTGGTACCAAAACAGAGATAGAGACCAGTGGAACAGAACAGAGCCCTCAGAAATAATACCACACATCTACAACCATCTGATCTTTGACAAACCTGACAAAAACAAGAAATGGGGAAATGATTCCCTATTTAATAAATGGTGCTGGGAAAACTGGCTAGCCATATGTAGAAAGCTGAAAGTGGATCCCTTCCTTACACCTTATACAAAAATTAATTGAAGATGGATTGAAGACTTAAATGTTAGACCTAAAACCATAAAAACCCTAGAAAAAAACCTAGGCAATACCTTTCAGGACCCAGGCATGGGCAAGGACTTCATGTCTAAAACACCAAAAGCAATGGCAACAAAAGTCAAAATTGACAAACAGGATCTAATTATACTGAAGGGCTTCTGCACAGCAAAAGAAACTACCATCAGAGTGAACAGGCAACCTAGAGAATGAGAGAAAATTTTTGCCATCTAGTCATCTGACAAAGGGCTAATATCCAGAATCTACAAGGAACTCAAACAAATTTACAAGAATAAAACAATCCCATCAAAAAGTAGGTGAAGGATATGAACAGACACTTCTGAAAAAGGACATTTATGCAGCCAACAGACACATGAAAAAATGCTCATCATCACTGGCCATCAGAGAAATGCAAATCAAAACCACAATGAGATACCATCTCATTGATTGCGAGTTAGAATGGTGATCATTAAAAAGTCAGGAAACAACAGGTGCTGGAGAGGATGTGGAGAAATAGGAACACTTTTACACTGTCGGTGGGACTGTAAACTAGTTCAACCATTGTGGAAGACAGTGTGGCGATTCCTCAAGGATCTAGAACTAGAAATACCATTTGACCCAGCCATCCCATTACTGGGTATATACCCGAAGGATTATAAATCATTGGTATAAAGACACACGCACACGTATGTTTATTGCGGCACTATTCACAATAGCAAAGACTTGGAACCAACCCAAATGTCCATCAATGATAGACTGGATTAAGAAAATGTGGCACATATACACCATGGAATGCTATGCAGCCATAAAAAAGGATGAGTTCATGTCTTTTGTAGGAACATGGATGAAGCTGGAAACCATCATTCTGAGCAAACTATCTCAAGGACAGAAAACCAAACACTGCATATTCTCACTCACAGGTGGGAACTGAACAATGAGAACACTTGTACACAGGGTGGGGAACATCACACACCAGGGCCTGTTGTGGTGTGGGGGAGGGGGGAAGGATAGCATTAGGAGATATACCTAATGTAAATGACAAGTTAATGGGTGCAGCACACAAACATGGCACATGGATACATATGTAACAAACCTGCACATTGTGCTCAGGTACCCTAGAGCTTAAAATATAATAAAAATAATAAAAAAATGTATCTTCTAACCATGTCTGCTCTTGAACTCTTTTGACTATAATCACTGCAATAGTAAAATGTGATACCTTTTAGTGTTGATAATACCCTTGCCTTCCATCTCTCACCAGTAGAAATGATAGGCCGGTATCCACCAGCAGAACAAGAGGTGGTTCCACTCCCACAAGGAAAGTCCCTGCCTTGGTCAGCAAAGCTTAAAGCCATCCCCGGGGAGCAGTATGTTGCTCCATCTCTCAGAAGCAGGAAAAAGCATATATCAAGAGGACCCATTGGCATTGCAGAGGATCAATGTGGAGGAGATAGGAATGGCCAGCCCCAAAGAACTGGCTAACATGGGAGGTACAGTCTGGGGAGAGGGTGAGGGATTCCACTGGGTGCTCATGCAGAATATTTGCTGCCAACTCCACCGTTCTTAGGTACTATAGACTGGAGGTGCCACTAAGGTAAGAGCATGGATGTATGAGAGTGGGTGTAAGGCCTACAAATGTGGCTCAAGTTCAAGGGTTGGTGGTGATTTTTTAGTAACCTAGCTCCCTCTGTGTATCTTGTGTTACCTAAAATCAGTGTATTAGCACCATTCTGGTGACTTAATCTTATATAATACTGTGGAAAAAACATTTTGCCATGCAAGGAGACATAGACCTTCTTGGGGTATCTGTTTGATCCTCACGAGTGGTGTAGAGGGTTGGAAAGCACCCAGAAGGAGGGAAACAGGAAGCAGAACCCACGTAAGTCCTAGTCTTGGCTCAGGTGCCCCACCCTGGTGACACTGCCAGTGCCAGTTGATCCCACTTATGGAAAGGTGATAGAAAATTTCAAGGGAGACACTCTATAGCATGGGGCTTTTTGAGGCATTGTTAGGTAGAGCCCTGTTTTCCAGGGCTAAGGGCAGTACTATTGAGTTGTCTTTAGTTTTGTCTGTTATGAGTAATGCTACTATTAACATTCTTGGGTATATCTTTTGGTGCATATGTGATCTGATTCCTTTTGGCTTTATACCTAGGTTAGAGTTACTTAATTAGACATAATGTACATGTTCACAAGTAGTAGATGCTGGCAGTTATCTAGGGGTTTGTATCAAGTCATATTCTCAGTAACATGAGAGTACTAATTCTCCACATCTTTGTCAACATTTGGTGAGGTCATGATCATTATTAAAAAAAAATTAGCTCTTCTGATAGATTTAGTGGTACTTAATTGTGGGTTTCATCCACTTTTTCCTGGTGAATAATGATGTAGAATACGTTTTCATTTGCTTGTCATCTTGATACTCTTGTTGATGAAGTACATGTTCAAGTCATTTTTCAATTTCTGAGTCTACTCAATACACTTTTTTCCAATAGAAAAAGTAAGTCTTTTTCTAACTGATTTGTAGAAATCTTTTCCTTATTGGTTTGTAGAAGTTCTCAGGATATATCCTTAGTCTAGACTTTTGTTTGTATTGCCCCTATCTATAACTTGTGCAAAGCTTCCTTTTTCATTCTCTTAATGATGTCTTTGAGTCACAAAACTTTTCAATTTTAATGAAATCTAATTTATCAACATTTTTTCTTTATCGTTAGTACTTTTTCGTACTTGAATAATCTTTGTTTAACCCGAGGGTACGCATATATTCTGTTTTGTTTTGTTCTAGATGTTTTATTATTTTAATTATTTTTGTTGTTTCAGCATCATTTACTGAAAAAAAAAATTCTTTCCCTGGCAGCATTATTTTGGCACATGTATAGAAACGCAAGTGATTGTATAAGTGTAAGTATGATTCTAGAATCTCTTTTTCATTACAATAGACTTAAAAAAAAAAAAAAGTATGCCAGTACCATAATGTTTTACTTACTATAGCTACATAAGAAGTCTTAATTCTTAGGAGTGTATGCCCTCCAAATTTATTTTTTTCTTAAATATTTCTTCACTACTCTTGGCCTTTCTGATGTCTTTTATAACTATGTACATCACCAGGATTTCATGTAGGGTAAAATTCCTTCTGTCTAAACAGCTCCTGTGAGTTTTTGTTTTGCTGTATGTACTCTGGCTATTTTATTCTGGCTATTCTCAGATTTATCTGTCTAAAAATATCTTTATGTTGCCATCATTTATGAAGGATATTTTTGTTAGATATTGAATTCTAGATTGACAATGTTTTAAAAAATAGTTTCAATTTTTTTTCAAAAATTTGGTTTTGTTTTATTTTTTGCTCTCATCATTTCTGATGAAAAGTTATCTCTTGGTTTTATTATTTGTCCTTTGAAGGTAATCTTATTTTTTGTTCCATTTTGTTTTCACTTCTAGATGATTTTCTAAACAAAATTTTTATTTTAGAGTGTTTTTAGATTTACAAAAATATTGAAAACTTATACAGATAATTTCTATATATCCTGCACCAAGTTTCACCTACTATGAACATTTTATATTAGTATGGCACATAGCTTACAATTTGTGAACCTATATTGATACATTACTATTAACTGAAATCCACATTTTATGTAGATTTGCTTATTAAATCCATCTATTGAATCTTAATCTTAGTTATTATTGTTCAGTTCTAGAACATGTATTTGATTCCTTTTATTGGTTCTCATTCTCAGGTGAATTTACCACCTTACATCCATTTTCTTGATATTTTAATGATCGTTATTTTTAAGTCTCTGTCTCATATCTTCAGTCTGTGTTACCCATTGCTCTGTTTCTATTTTTTGTTTGTTTGTTTGTTTTTCACCATATGATATTCAGTCCCAGTATGTCTTTTGATTGCATACTGGACATTGTATCTGAGTACTTAGATGATGTTATCTTTATCCAACAAAGGATTACATTTTATCTCACAGACAGAGCAAGGGCCAATTATCTTACTAGAGTCAAATCTTGGTAACAGCCTTTGTTAGGGCAGTCTTCCCTTCCCTTCCCCTCCCTTCCCCTACCTTCCCCCCCTTCCCCTCCCTTCCCTTCCCCTCCCCTCCTCTCCCCTCCCCTCCCCTCCCCTCCCCTCCCCTCCTTTCCATTCCCTTCTCTTCCCTTTCCTTCCCTTCCCTTTTTTCCTCTTTCTTTCTTTCTCTTTCTTTCATTTTCTTTCTTTCTTTCTTTCTTTCTTTCTTTCTTTCTTTCTTTCTTTCTTTCTTCCTTCCTTCCTTCCTTCCTTCCTTCCTCTTTCTTTTCCTTCCTTCCTTCCTTCCTCTTTCTTTTCCTTCCTTCCTTCCTTCCTTCCTTCCTTCCTTCCTTCCTTCCTTCTTCCTTCCTTCCTTCCTTCCTTCCTTCCTTCCTTCCTTCCTTCCTTCCTTCCTTTTCTTTCTTTCTTTCTCTCTCTCTCTCTCTCTCTCTTTCTTTCTTTCTTTCTTTTTTTGACAGGCTCTGGCTCTGTCACCCAGGCTGGAGTACAGTGATGTGACCTTGGCTGACTGCAACCTCTGCCTCCCAGGCTCAAGCCATCCTCCCACCTCAGCCTCCTGAGTAGCTGGGACTACAGGTACACAGCACCACACCCAGCTATTTTTTGTATTTTTTGTAAAGGCAGGTCTCACTTTGTTGCCTAGGCTGGTCTTGAACTCCTGAGCTCAAGCAATCTGCTTGTTGTGGCCTCCCAAAATGTTGGGATTAGAGGTGTGAATAACCGCGCCCAGCCTGTCCTTAGTTTTATGGGGTAGCCCTTTAAAGACTGATTTAAAATCCTGCATTGTTTACTAGAAATCTTCACCTTGGCAGACCCTGACCTCACCTCATCTTCCTAGCACCACAAGACTTGACATATCTGGTCAACTTTTCAGATTTCTAGTCTTCCTTTCTACTTGTGTTCTTGGTGTCTTGCATATGCAGCTTAAGTGTCAGCTAATGTCTCATGGGAGCATTTTACAGACAATTTCTAACTTAACTTCTATGTAGTTCCTTTCTCTCTGAGATCTTGGCCCTGCAAGCCTTGGCGTCTCCAAACTGTAACTTCTGCCTCCCCAACCTAGTTAAACTGCCTCTGGATCCCAGTACTGCTTTCTGCCTCTGTTCCTTATGCTTCAAATTGGCAAATGCTCCAGGGAAAAAGCAGAGGTAAATTAAAGTTTAACCACATTGAGATTACTTTCTGTCTGTGATATTGACCTTTAAGTTCTATACTCTTTGTTTGATTTCTCTTCAAGCAGATTTTTTTGTATCTATTCAAAATAAAATCAGCTTTTATTGTTGATCTTAGAGGGAAGGTTAATCTGATGCATGATTGTCAATCATACTACAGGTGCAATGAAGTCATAATTATTCTTAAACTAATATTCTGACTATTCCATGTCTGGAAGTTTATTGGTCTTAGTTGGTATCTAGTCTCAACTTGTTTCCGTCTTTTGCCTCCTCCTTTCCTTCTCTCTTCTATTTTTTGTATTTTGTCATTTTTCTCATTCTTTGGCAATAACAAATTTCTCTGCTTGCCTTATGAGGAGTACTGTTGCTCTTTTTTTTGAAGCTTTGAACTCTGTTGTCATCCTAACTGGCAGGATCTGCTTAACACTCCAAGCTCTTAATTTTCCAAGTGCAGACAGTTCCCTTTTTAAGAGAAATTCTAATCTAGTTGCTAAGAAAAATTTCTCCCACTACTTGCATCCAATTTCTATAAGTGTATATATCAGTTTTTATATACATAATGCGTAATTCCAAAGAGAAATGGAAGTAGCTTCACAGAAGGAAGTCGAAGTTTTTAACCAAAGTGTATTTTTGTATTTATCTTGCTGTCAATTTGAAGAGTAATATTTTATATATTCCAGTATGTTTTAAGATCTTAAAAAATGTTTAAAACTTTAAAGTTTCCTTGAAGCTTCTTAAAATCTAAGGATAGACTTATGATGGGGTTATGCTCTGATAAACTCATTATAAGTTGAAAATATTGTAAATAAAATGCATTTAATATATCTCACCTACCACACATGATATTTTGGTCTAGTCTACCTTAAATGTGCTCAGAACACTTATTAGCTTACAGTTGAACAAAATCATCTAACATAAAGCCTATTTTTATAATAAAGTGTTGAATATTTCATGGAGTTCATTTAATACTGTACGGTAAGTGAAAAACAGAATGATTGTATGGCTATTTGAAGTACAGTTCCTACGGAATGTATATCACTGTTACACCATCAAAAAGTTGAAAAATTATAAGTTAAATCATTGAATGTGAGGACCATCTGTAGACCTATTGTCTGTCTTCTATCTATCTATCTATCTATCTATCTATCTATCTATCTATCTATCTATCTAATCTATCAACTATGTCTACATGTGTGCATAGGATGCCCTTTAAGTGTTACTATATATATATGTTATATAAATATATTCTTTAATTTCAAAATTAAATTGCAAATGAAGCATTGATACTATGAATATTGCCCTCATAAGCCTAAAAATTCTTCCATTTTATTTCTTTTTAGCCTAGTGCTCTGGATTCACTTTGAGAACTTATCATTTAAGCTGGATTTTAATGTATATATGCTGTCCACTCATTCAACAAATATTTATTGAGTGATAAGTCAGTGCCAGGCATTGTGCTAAGTGCTAAGCATACTGTGGTAAGCAAAATACAGAGGGTCCCTGTCCTCATGAAACCTACAGTTCTGTGGGAAGACTAGATATTAATAAAATGACATAAAAACACAAACTATTTAAAAGTAAATGGGCAGCCTCTATAAAAGCATGTATTCAGGGAACCAATATTGGCTAGGCATTGCTAAATGAAATCTTCATGTTGTGTTATTAAAATTTTCTCAAAGATTATACATATTGTCTGCCATTTCCCTGAATAATCAGCAAGGTAAATGATTTTCAGTCACAGCTGAATTAAAGATTTGTTTCAAATGTGGTACAGAATTTGTAATCATCACAAGACCATCACGTTAATAAAATTCCAGTGCATAGCAGGCATCCCACACACGTACATATGGTATAGATAGGATGCCCTTTATTTTAAGTATTATTCTATTTAATGGCACATGTGGGTAGTGTAGGGATAAAGAAAAAGATAGTTATTTGTTATATAATACTAAGTAAATTTAGATGTTCAGTGTACTATTGTAAAATTTCATTAATGCTCCAAGTTGGTGCTGATAGGTGGAAGGATGGATGTGCTAGTATTTATAGGACAGATCACACTTACTTCTAGTACTTGGGCATAAAGTTCAATATATGTGCAAAACTGATGAAGGTTGAATACCTCAGAGGAGAGTAGCAGCCAAACATGTTTGTCACTCAAAGTGTTTCTAATTTTGTTCTTGCAACCTTGCCAAGGGAACAATATAAACAAGGGAACGGAGGCATAAATGTGTGTAGTATTCTTGGTGAATGACAAACACACAAAATACAGAGAAATGTAGAATGGTTTGGAAAAAATTGATTATACCCACATCATGCCTTAAAGGATGTCTGATGTTGGAGCAAAGGGAAAGCCCCCCCTTCTGCCCTCTGAAGTTTTGCTAAAATGAACAAACAACAGAAAGATTAACAAGAGAAAAGGTACAAGTTTATTGTGCATAAGTACAGGAGTCGCACAAAATATGAGTGCATTAGTCTGTTCTTACGCTGCTAATAAAGACATACCTGTTACTGGGTAATTTATAAAGAAAAAGATGTTTAATGGACACACAGTTCCACATGGCTGGAGGGCAATGGAGGAGCAAAGGCATGTCTTACATGGCAGGAGGCAAGAGAGCTTGTGTATGGGAACTCCTCTTTATAAAACCATCAGCTCTCGTAAGACTTATTCACTATCATGAGAACAGCATGAGAAAGACCTGCCCCCATGATTCAATAACCTCCCACTGGGTCCCTCCCACAACATGTGGGATTTATAGGAGCTAAAATTCAAGATGAGATTTGGGTGGGGACACAGCTAAACCATATCATCCCATCCCTGGTCCCTCTCAAATCTCATGTACTCACATTTCAAAACCAATCATGCCTTCCCAAGAACCCCCAAAGTCTTAACTCATTTCAGCATTAACTCACAGGCCCACAGCCCAAAGTATCATGTGAGACAAGGCAATTCCCTTCTGCTTGTAAGTCTGTAAAATCAAAAGCAAGTCAGTTACTTCCTAGTTACAATGGGGTTATGGGCATTGGGTAAATACACCTGTTTCAAATGGGAGAAATTTGTCAAAATAAAGGAGCTAAAGGCCCCATGCAAGTCTGAAATCCAGCAGGGCTGTGAAATCTTAAAGCTCCAAAATGATCTCCTTGACTCCATGTCTCACATTCAGGTCATGCTGATGCAAGAGGTGGGCTCCCATTGCCTTGGGCAGCTTCCCCATCTGGCTTTGCAGGATACAGCCCCTCTCCTGGCTGATTTCATGGGCTGGCATTGAGTGTCTGTGGCTTTTCCAGGTGCATGGTGCAAGCTGTCAGTAGATCTACCATTCTGGGCTCTGAAGGACTGTGGCCCTCTTCTCACAGCTCCACTAGGCAGTGCCCCAGTGGGGATTCTGTGTGGGGGCTTTCATATTGCCTTAGCAGAGGTTCTCCATGAGGGTTCCGCCCCTGCAGCTCACCTCTGCTTGGACATCCAGGTGTTTCCATACATCGTCTGAGATCTAGGCAGAGGTTCCTAAACCTCAATTCTTGACCTCTGTGCAGCTGCAGACCCAGCACCAAGTGTAAACCATCAAGGCTTGGGGCTTGTGCCCTCTGAAGCAATGGTCTGAGCTCTACATTGGACCCTTTTAGCCATGGCTAGGATGCAGGTTACCAAGTGCCAAGACTGCACAAAGCATCAAGGCTTTGGGCCAGGACCACGAAACCATTATTTTTCTCCTAGACTTCTAGGCTTGTGATGGGAGGGACTGCTGTGAAGACCTCTGACATGCCCTATAGACATTTTCCCCATTGTCTTGGTGATTAACATTTGGATCCTCATTACTTATGCCTATTTCTGTAGCTGGCTTGAATTCCTCCTCAGAAAATGGGTTTTTCTTTTCTATCACATTGTCGGCCTGCAAGTTTTCTGAACTTTTATGCTCTGCTTCTCTTCTAAGTTCCAATTCCAAACCATATCTTTGTAAATACATAAAACTGAATACTTTTAACAGTACCCAAGTCACTTCTTGAATGCTTTGCTACTTAGACATTTCTTCCACCAGCTGCCCTAAATTGTCTTGCTCAAGTTCAAAGATCCACAAGTCTCTAGGGCAAGGGCAAAATGCCACCAGTCCCTTTGCTAAAACTTAGCAAGAGTCACCTTTATTCCAGTTCCAAACAACTCATCTCCATCTGAGATGAGCAACATTTGGTCAAAGCCATTTGACAAATATCTAGGCAGTTCCAAATTTTCCCACTTCTTCCTGTCTTCTTCTGAGTCCTCCAAACTGTTCCAACCTCTGCCATTTCCAAAGTTGCTTCCACATTTTTGGGTATCTTTACAGTAGCACCCCACTCTACCAGTACCAATTTAGTGTGTTAGTCGCTCTTACACTGCTAATAAAGACATACGTGAGACTGGGTAATTTATAAAGGAAAGATGTTTAATTGACTTACAGTTCCACATGACTGGGGAGGCTTCACAATCGTGGTGGAAGGTAAAGGAGGAGCAAAGGCACCTCTTACATGGCTACAGGCAAGAGAGCTTGTGTAGGGGTACTCCTCTTTGTAAAATCATCAGATCTCATAAGACGTATTCACTATCATGAGAATAGCATGGGAAAGGCCCACACCCATGATTCAATTACCTCCCACCAGATCTCTCTCATGACACATGGGAATTATGGGAGCTAAAATTCAAGATGAGATTTGGGTAGGAACACAGCCAGACCATATCAATGAGACTCAAAGAAAAGCCAGAGGGCTGAAGCTTAAATAGCACCCTCTTTATTAAGGGAGGGACACATAGGGGAATGTAGCCAATTTTGAGGAGTAGTAAATTATTTTCAGGGGAATTGAACAGGCTCAAAGGACAAACAATTGTTTGCAAATAATTTTCTTTGGAAACTGAATGGGAATGAAAAGTTACAGAAATGTTACGGGGAGAACCGCACTGTGGACAAAAGCTGTCTCTTTATGCACATAAGGACTCTTAGGAAATCTCTGAGAGCTGTCTTCAGAATAGATTATGTCTGTCTGGGCATGGTGATGACTTTTAGCCTCATCCCTTTTCTTTGGTGGTTAACCATTCCTGGCTACTTAATGAGATTCCTAGTTGGGGAACTTTAAGACAATTGTATTACTTTTGGAAGTAGTTATCCTCAGTCAGATAAAGTAACTTCCTGAAGAAGCACTTCCCAGTGCTTGTGGGTGGTGGGGAGAAGCAAGAGAAAGTTATAAAGTCTTTGGTTCTGAGGCAGCCTCTAAGGTCTTCCAACTTTTTAAAATTCAAAAGTGCTCAGCATGCCAAAGCACTATACTTTGAGGTATTGTTCTCTGATCCCTAACACTGGCTAAGAATCGAATTGGTAGGGACTAAGGGAGCCACTGAAATGTATATGTGAATGTGCATGTCAGAGAAAATACCTGTAATTTGGTAAGATTACTCTGAAAACCCTGAGAAAATGGATTGAAAATGGGAGAGCTATGGACTGCAAAACTTGTTGAAATAGATCATAGCAATCTGAGAAGGGATGATACTCAAGAATTCCAAAAATATCACCTTTGATTAAAGACAATCTCTTTGTTTTTTTCATTCTTGGAAGAAGTTCAACAATTGAGGAATTTAATGAATCTGACAGATTTGAAAGATACAGAATAAAAAAACCTCACCTTTTGGATGATTGGTCTGTATTTAATAATTTGGGGTTTTTAGGTGATATTCATAATACTTTAAGAATTATATGTTCTGACTTTTCTTTTTGACTCCCTCAAACCATGCTGCTTCACAACTTAAGAATTAATGTCAATATATAAAGAAATCCCCATTTTTGTCATTTGCTACAGAGGCACAGTTCTGATGTACACTATGTTAGAAACCACCCTAATTAAAATGGAAACCCATTGTGTCAGTATGTCTGAAGGAGCTAGAGTAATGTGCATTTGAATGTTTGTTTGAATATAGCTTTTAGGCTATTGAAATTTGAGACTGAGGCCAAGCATAGCAGCGTGGGCCCAGTGAAAGACCAAAGCCAGGCATGAATATTTACTGACAGGCGGTTAAGCAAAACAGCCACTCTGCTGTTTGTCTTTTCACTGTCCTGAATATTTGCTTCTTATTAATCTTTTAGGATGTATTCTTCCTTTGCTGAATCCATTATTAAACAGAGAACAGATACTGTGTTAGCGTTGTTTGTTCTTGCTCAGGTTGATGGAGGAAAAATGTGTTAGATGTAGTTAAAAGAAGTTGTATTACTTTTTTAATTGTGTGAATTTATAAATAGAACAGATTTCTAGTAAGATAACCTATATTTCCAGTTGTTTTTAGGTGATAAAAGTTTATATCTTAACACTAGATTGTAAAAAAATGTTCTCACAAATTCTCTAAAGTCTCCCTCTGCTTTCTGGGAGTATCCATAGAATTTTAAAAGAAATTATAGAGCTGGGTGTTTGTGATATAAAAACTACACTGAGTTTTATGTTTCATGGGCCAGCTAAGGATTGTTCTTCTAGGATGATTTCACCATATTTATTTTGGTTGTAATTATTGCCTCATAATAATAAAAAATCATATATTGGATCATAAACATTAAGTATCAATAGGTCTACAATTCTTTTTCTTTAACAATCTTGCAATTTGCCAATGAAGTAACTGAGCCCTGGAGAATTTAACAACTTGCCCAATATCAACTACCTGTAAGTAAAGGCACTGATATTTATATTTAAGCCTGTCTTCAAAGATTCTATGTTTTTTTTCCAATTCACCCTGCTGCTTCCTCATAGAGATAAATGTCATACCAAATTATTTTTCTTCTTCTGAGAAGGGAAGGAGGATGAGGCATGAAGGAGGTATGACTCGAAAACATGAAGCCATAAGACCTTATTGTAATAGTAAATGGCAACCAATCTGCCAATGGCCTGCTGATTAATGTCTCAAAATAAAAAATCAGGTCTGGTGATAACAAATTCTTGGCAACTAACATGAAAAAAGCAAAACACAAAACAACTTGAAGTGGTATTCTATTGTTACTTCTCCATGGGAGATTTATGCTTTTGTCTCCTTGTTTTCCCAAAGTGTTAGTTTCAGACAAACCAAAACTCCACTTCAGTTTGACCTGAATGGGTTGGGGGAAGCCTTGTAACTTACTGCCTGATGGGTGATGTCATGGTGAGTGGCAGGAACATGGATGGAGTCAGTGATCCCAAACTTCCCAAAGCTTGGTTTGTATTTCAAGAATGTAGATGTCTATCCAAAAGGAAAGATGCATTCATTGGCAAGTGAGAAAATGTGGGCATTTTAAAAGTCAATATTATTAAATTGTGCAATTGGAGCTACATCAAGGCTTAACAGCTAACCAACTCTCTACTGTTTGGAATCTGTTTTTGTCTGAATCCCAAGCTGAAAATTCTAATATGTAGATTAGAATAGCATTGTGGAAAAGCCTTAATTGTAAACCTGGGATGCAAGAGCTTATATTTTTTAGGAGAATACAAAGGTAGTCTTTTAAAAATGTACTTTATAGTTTGACAATTTATGGCAATTTCTGAAAGGGAAATTGGCCTCAATACTTCATTTCAGGTTTCAGCCTCTAACTGTGTGACAGGATAGGGTATCCTCACAACAGGATGCCTTTTTCTCCACGTATCACTTGGGGAAAATTCATCCACTTATGTTTCCTTCTGGGATCTCTTTTGTCCCTGAAGTCAAATTCATGAATAGCTCAGCTTAATCTCAGTGGACCCAATACTTCTGTTATTGTAGAATGTTACTGTGATAGAAATTAATTCTGTAATTCGTAAGAAATTATTAGCCATTTTACCCTTCTATTACAGGTGAACTGGGGCTACAGCAGGCCTATAAAAATTCAGGACTCCCTGAGGCTGATAGGAATGGCTACTGGATGTGGCTCTGCTGTGGTAAACCTTCATCTGGATAGATATTGGAACTTGAATAGCCCAATGTCAATGTATGTAGAGGCAACATGTCCATTAGCATTATTTATAAAATTCCATGACTTCTGACAAATGCTGCCTCCACTCCTGATGTTCTGAGAGTTTCAGAACCCCCTCATGAAATATCAAAAAATAACCACAACATCCTCTAGGGCCCATTGGCAATAGAATTCTAGGTAAGGCCTCTTTAGCGGCTCGTCATCAAGACTAATAGCAACCCTTGTGCTCTGTAACCATAATGATGTTTGTTCCTGGCACCCTACACTCTCCCTGCCTGCCATTTCCCATGACTCCACACTTCTAGGATCATGCCCTCCAGCTTCCTCCCACACCTGAGATTCTTACTTGCTCCCACACTCTACTTTCCTTCAGAGTGGATCGTGCATTTGTACCACTGCCCTGCCTGGCACTCTCTCCACTGATCTTAGGATCACCATTATTTATCTATCCTTTTAAGCTGCTTGGAAAATATTTCCCTTTAGCTCATTTCACAGGATCTATGAGGTCTTAATAATGCAGTTGATTTAATTTCGTTACTCAGTTTTTTTCAAATACGATTGTTTCTATAGTGTGGCTTTCACCTGTCAAATATATATAAGCAGCTGAAGAGAGGATAGGGAAAGAAGTTTGTTTTAACTTCAAGTATAATTTTACCTGGCTTCTGGCTCAAAGCCCTGCTAAGACCTGGTGAGTCTCATTCCTTACCTCTCAGTTGCTGCCCCTTCAGGTGCTGTGTTGCCTCCCTGAAATTGACTGCCACTGGCATCCTTTCTCAGTCAGGCTATCTATCAGTCCTGTCTCCATTTGATCTATAATTGTGAGTAGGACTTGGGACTTTCCCATAAGAACTTTGTTTCTTAGGAAAACTTTAGGAGATATCTAGTTGTCTGATTAAATTTATTTCAGGATTCTGTGATAGATTTTTTTTTAAAAAAGTCTTTAAAAGTGTTTTATTTTAGAATAGTTTTACTAAAAGTTGCAAAATATAGTACATAATTCTCTTACACGTCTCACCCAGTTTCCCTATTGTTAAAATCTCATATTGCTATAGTACATTTGTCACAACTAAGGAACCACTTTGGCATATTACTATTAACTAAACTCAATGATTTATTCAGATTTTGCTATTTCTATGATTCTTTTATTTATTTATTTTTCTGAGACAGGGTCTTGTTCTGACAGGTGAGGTTGGTTCCCTGCAACCTCTGCCTCTTGGGCTCAAGTGATCCTCCCACCTCAGCTGCCCAAATAGCTGGGACTACAGATGTGTACCACTATACTTGGCTAATTTTTTATAAAGATGGGTTCTCCCTATTTTTCCCAGTCGGGCCTTGAACTCCTGGGCTCAAGTAATCCTCCTGCCTTGGCTTTCAAAAGTGCTGAGATTACAGGCATTTGAGCCACTGGACCCAGACTTTGTGATTACAGGTGATCTGGGAGATACTTTTGCCAAGAGCATAAAGGATGTATGGGAGAGTGTTATCCATTATATGTTAGACTCAGCTCTGCTCCTTTCAAAATAACCTATGACAATTACTTCTTGATTGACAATTACATTATTTTTTAGGAGTACCATGATAAAATGACTTGAAAGAGTGACCATCAAGAGCAAAAATTGTGTTTTCATATAGAAGCTCTTTGCATTTTTGGAACACCAAAATAAGAGGACAGATTAAGGTAACCCAAGTCTTACATCTTTTGCTGAAACCTTTGCTGAGAAAAAGTGGGCTTGGGCAACTACTCCTGGTACTCTGCCTCCCCTGGGGCTGTAGAGCAAGGTTTCTGACTTCAGGCAAAACGATAGTGACTAGGAAAGCAGTAGGAATTTAGGTGAGACTTATATATAAGAGAGAAGTCAAAAATCATTTTGGATGCCGCAGAATAAAGTAAAACAACAAGGATCAACTTAAAAATATATAAAGCTATAAAATCCCCAAGGAAATTTGGGTTAGTCATTAAAGAAACATTCTTATATATATTCTGTACCTTCAAACAAAAAAAACTCTATAGATGTTCTGAAGATGCTGTCTCTGTGTGTGTGTGTGTGTGTGTGTGTGTGTGTGTGTGTGTCTGAGTGTGTTTGAGCTGGCAGGATGACATTCATTAAGCAAATAAATATCGAAGTACCTACTTGTGTACCACTATGTTAATTACTGGGGATACTGAATAAATAAGACTCTGCTCTTGCCTTCAAGAAGGTTATGGCATGGGTGGTGATCTTACACATAACCTAGTAGTTTTTCTTAGCTCTTTCTCTTCCTTCAATTTTTATTATATTTTATCTGACATGAAAAAATGCGTCTAGTTATGGGTAATATGACCATTGTCATTAGCTTGTCATTATTTGCTAAAAAGAAAATACAAGCATACAACATACATTTTTATCTTCACTAACAAATATTGCTTAAGTTTTTGCTCTCTGTTGCACATTTGTCAGCCATTAGGCAAATAGAAATACTTAAGGCATACCATATACCTTTTCTAGCTTGTCACCAAGGGTATTGTCCTAAATAAGAAAACAGTGATGCAAGGTGGCCTTAGTCCCAAAGAATGTTACAGATTTAAATTCTTCAGCAGATTAAGAGAGTAGACAATCATTTATACTGGAACTGGCAGGCAAGGCTTTATGGAGGTAAGCCTCAGACTATGCTGAGAAATAAAGCCCTGCACGTGTACAAAATTTTTAAGGACTGAATTAGACCAGCCAAGTTTATAAAATGCCCTTTTTCGCTTTTCTTCAGTGTTACTCGTTTTCTTTCATTTCTTGCCTTCTTTATGTCATGATGACTGCATTATAGTGAACTATTGTTCATTTCTCATTAGTTGCATTAGGATAAGGGTTAAGATGGATTAAGATGGGCACCAGCAGCCATGCCACCCTGAGAGTAATTAGATGTAACACAGCAAGTATAAAAATTATCCTGGTTGCTTCAAGTCTCTGAGCCTTGATTCAGGCCTTGAACTTGTCCTATACCAATGATTAACTAACTAATCATCTAGATATTGTGCCACAAGATGTACTTTCTCCCTGATGCCTAGTGGAAATTTACACTCATGCTCCACTTTTTCTTGATGTCCCCAAATGTCGTTTTACCTGAAAGATACAATTGGGAGAATTTATGTCATAATTCTATAATAATATTTCAAGTTTAATTTTCTAATAGCCTTTGTCACATGCATTTTTATTTTTAAAATATGGATGGCACATGAATTATGATATAGTCATACACACATATACACACGTTCATTCATATATATGTATATATGTGTGTGTGTGTGTGTGTATATACATATATAAAAATAAATTTTATACCCCACAAAGAGGTGAATTCTTTAAAGGAAATGAAAATAAAAATTTCATAGGGTGTAGGGCAGAGCAAACGCTCATCACAGACTCATCTGACAAGTCTCTTTCAAGGGCCTGTCCGCACATTGAAGATTCACTCTTTGCTCAATTTGCATCCTTGGCCCAATAAATGTTTTATGACCTCCCTCTATGAGCACTCACAGCCAGAAGGAGGTAATGCAAAATTGATCTGTATATTAAAACTGCTGAGCCAAGCGGGCTTGCTCCTGGAATTACACTGATTATGTGTATGTGATTCAACAGGCCCTATTGAAACACCATAGTATTTGAAAAAGACACCCATCAGCTGCATTTTTTATATGCAGAGTTTTCTTCTTTTTCTCCTCCCTTTAACCCTGGGGGCCAACTCCCATATTCACATCTTTAACTCCTATTTGGACTCATGAATAACAATACATGCTTTCAGGAGAAAAGATGCATCACTGTTATGCTCAGGAGTCTATTATTTCTGGAATACAGTGAGGAGCATGGAACTTCAAATCAAACACACAGTGGTTAGAATCCCAGCTTCACCATTTATTTGCTACATGGATTTGGGCAAATTATTATATCTCTCTGGGCCTGATATTACTATTTGAAAGTGCAGATAATGGCATTCACCTGCCTGACTTGTTACACTATAACTAGTATAGCTAAGTTTTGACTATAAGTGAATATAAAATAAGACCCATATCCTTTAATACCCATGTTATGATGGTGTGAATTAATACTGCCATGATAGATTCCCCTAAATTGTGCCCCAATTATTTCTGGAAATTACACTAGATTCTCTCTTACATGCATTAAGAACAGACTCATTTAGTTTCTTCATTCTGTCGTCTTTTGACAATCTCCCAAAATATTTTAGTTGCAACTATTTTTATAGAATGCCTAATTTGTGCCAATATCTTTTCTAGCATGTGGGTTGTATAATAAATAGGATAGATGAGGTCCCTGTTTTCATCAAGCTTATAGATGGTGGCAAGTGGGAGTGTGATAGTTGAGTAAGATAGATAAATAATTATGTGGAAGGACAAATACTCTGAAGAAAATAAAACAGCAATCCTGTAGAAACTGACAGGCAACATTAGAGATAGTAGTCTGGAAAGTGCTCTCTGAGGAGGTAACATTTGAGTTAATACCTAGGTGGTGGAGATGGAACTCACTAAGTGAAAATCTGAGGTGGATGAAAAACATTTCAGATTGAAGGAGCAACAAGCGCAAAATTCTGAGAAGATTTACTAACTTAGAGCAACCGAGGAAAAGAGAGTATAGCTGAAACACAGTGAGAAAGGGATAAGGTGTACAACTGTAGTCTGAGAGTTGTGCAAGGACCTTATCATGCTTGGCCTTGTAGAGCTTCAAAAGACAATCAGACTGGAAGATGTTGACATGTTTTAAACAGGTAATCCACATATTTTTTGAAAATGATTTATGAATATATGATTTTCTGAAATTCAGAAAAAAAGTGTTTCAGAAAGTCAAGAGTGTTTGACTGTGTAACACACGACTGAGAAGTGAAGCAAAAAGAGACAGAAGAGATCGTAAATTTGGCAACATGGAGATTATTGACAAGGTCTTGATGAGAGCTGTTTCATTAGAGTCTAGAGGGTGAAAACTCAGTTGAAATGAGTTGAAGATAGGATAGGTGTTCAGAAGAGGATATAGACAACTTTTTTTTAGATATTTGGCTGTTGAGGAAAATAAAACACTCTCTAAAAGAACATGATAGGTCCAGTAAAATTTGTTTTTTAATGGCAGATACTAGAGACTGTGTATTTGTCAATGTTAATAACCCTTACGGAAGTATACATTTATGATTCAAGAGAAGGAGGCAATCATTGCCAGAGTGAAATCTTTAAGAGGGTATGAGACAATGTCTCTAGAACACAGGTGCTTTGCCTGGTATTTGATGAAAAAGGGACTAATATCCTATTGTATCAGAAAAGAAAGCAGCACATCTTTTGGGAAATTAAAGACAATTTCATCTGATTATTTCTGCTGTCTCAGTGAAGTATGAGGTAAGGTTATTATGTAAGAGGAAACATAGAGAAAAAGAGGTTTTGGGGGGTTATGGAGAGAAGAGAAAATGTGAAAGTCACTGAGGGGAGAGGGAATTTGAACTTACAAGGAAATACACCAGTCTTTCCAAGCTAGTATATTTTGCAAAGAAAATGAATTTAAAGTGAGGCCTGCCATTGAGGTGGGAGGCCTCTGCCCCTATTGCTTCAAGACCTCCTGAAAATACTGCTCACTAACAAAGTCTTTGCTGATAATTGCTGCTGCTGCTGCTGCTGCTGCTGCTCCTGCTGCAGCCATGAGAAGACTATACTCTTTGCTGCTTCATTCCAAGAATAAAACAAGTGCTTTATTAAGCCACCCATGGAGCAAGAACAGGCTGCAACTTTCAACAGAATTTACTGATGCTTTAGATATGGTAGAAGAAAATAATGGTGATGTAAACATAAAAAATTATTTTATGTAACTACTCTTGGAATATAATGGAGCATTTTTTCATGCCTATAAATCAACTGGATGCCATATGGTGGCAAGGGCCAATTTACTTCCCCAGAGAATGCCCTTGAAAGTGACTGCTCTATGTCCAAGCACCAACTATACCAAGGATCCATGAAGATGAAGTTACTCCATTCTCATACATTTCTGCGATTTGTCTCCTAACTCCCAATTTTCTTTCTCCAGGATCTTCCTCCTCGCAAGTTGACTCATGGTAGTAATTTGCTTTTCATGGGTATGTTTTTATTTCTAATGTACTTCTATTGTGGCAAAATACACATAACTTAAAATTTACCATCTGTACCATTTTTAGCATACTGTCCAGTGGAATTAAATACATTCATAATGTTGTACAAACATCACCTCCATTCGTATCCATGATTCTTTTCATGTTGTAAAGCTAAGCCTATATTCATTAAACAATAACAGCTCATTTTCTATTCCTCCATTCCGTGGCAACTATCATTCTATTTTCTGTTTCTATCATTTTGACTGCTGTAAGTATCTAATATAAGCAAAATCATACTGTATTTTCTTTTTGTGACCAGCTTATTTTGCTTAGCATAATGTCCTCAAGGTTCACTGATGTTGTAGTTTATGTCAGCACTTTCAATCTATTTGGGTATTTGGATCTAAAATGAGCCTCTTGTAGACAGTATACAGTTGAATAATGTTATTTCACCCATTCTAATCTCTGTCTTTTGATTGGAAAGTTAAACTCGTTTGTATTTAGAGTAATCACTGATAAGAAGCTATTTATTTCTATCATTTTGCTATTGTTTTTTATATTACTGCTTCTTTATCCTTCATTTTCGGCATTTTTTTTTAGTGTTTAGTTTATTTTTAGTGGTGAAATGTTTAAATTCCTTTCTCATTTCATTTGGTGTATCTTCTATATGTCATTTCTCTGTGGTTATCATGAGTACATGTAATATTCAAAAGTTACACTCTAATTTGAATTAATATCAGATTAACTTCAATAACATAAAACTCTGCTCTTTCATGACTTTTTCCCCATTCCTATTGTTGTTCATGTCAAAAAAATATATCCCTATACATTGTGTACCCTAAAATATAACCTAGTAGTTCTTTTAAATGCATTAATCTCTTAAATTATGTAGAAAAGAAAATGTGGAATAACAAACCATTGTTATAATGATACTAATTTTAAGAGTAATAATTAGTTTTAAAAAATGTATCACTCTCCTAAATAATGTAGAAAACAAAAGTGAAGTTATAAACCATGGTTAAAGTAATACTAGCTTTTATTATTTTCCATGTACTTACTTTTATTTAGATTTTTATTTATTCATATTACTTTGACTTACAGTCTAGTATTCTTTCATTTCACCAAGCAAGGCCCCCTTAAGCGTTTCTTGCAGGACAAGTCTAGTGGTAACAGACTGTCTCAGCTTTTGTTGATCTGGGAATGCCTTGCGTTTTGAAGGACAATTTTTGCTAGATGTAGAATTCTTAGTTGACAGATATTTTATTTATTTATTTATTTGTTTATTTATTTATTTATTTTCAGCAATGTGTCTCTATTGGGTCATTGCCTTCTGGCTTCCAAAGTTTCTGATGACAAATCTGCTGATAATTTCATTGAGAATCCCTTGTATGTGATAAATAATTTCACTTGCTGCTTTCAATATTCCTTCTTTGTCTCTGGCTATCTCAAGTTTGATTATAATGTGTGTCCGTGTGGGGCTCTTTGCATTCATCTTAAGTTTATTGAGTTTCTTGTATGTTATATTCATGTCTTTCATCAGATTAGGTGTTTTCAAGTTTCAGGCACTATTTCTCATATTCTCTCTACCCTTTCTCATTTTTCTCCTTCTGGGACTTCCACAATGTATATGTTGGTAGGCTTGATCAAATCCCACAAGTGTCTTATGCTCTTCACTCTTTAAAATTTTGTTTTCTGTTTCTCATACTCAGTAATTTCTATTCTTCTGTTTTCAAGATTGTTGATTCTTTCCTGTGAATGCCCAAATCTGTCTTTGAACCCCTCAAGTGAAATTTTTATTTCGGTTATTGTATTTTTAGGCTCCAGAATTTCTTATAGATTTTAGAGTTTTTTAATATATCTTTATAGATATCTCTATTTTGTTGATACATTGTTTTCTTGACTTTAGCCTTTCTCATTTTTCTCTACGCTTTCTCATTTTTCTCCTTCTAGGACTTCCACAATGTATATGTTGGTAGGCTTGATCAAATCCCACAAGTCTCTTAGACTCTTCACTCTTTAAAATTCTTTTTCTTTCTGTTTCACATACTCAATAATTTCTATTGTTCTATCTTCAAGTTTGTCGATTCTTTCTTGTGCCTACTCAAAGCTGCCTTTGAACCCCCCAAGTGAAATTTTTATTTCAGTTATTGTATTTTTAGCTCCAAGATTTCTTATAGATTTAATTTTAGAGTTTTTTATATATCTTTATTGATATCTCTATTTTGTTGATACATTATTTTCTTGACTTTATCCACATCTTTCTGTAGTTTTTGAGTATATGTAAGACTGTTGTTTTAAAGTCTTTGTCTAATAGATCTGCTATCAGACCTACTAGAGCATCAGGGATAGTTACTGTTGACTTATTTTTTTCTTTGAATAGGTCATATTTTCCTGTGTATTTTTATGCCCTGTAATATTTTGTTAAAAACTGGACATAAGAGTGGTAATGTGATAACTCTGAAAATCAGATTCCCTCTCTTCCCAAGGTTTGCTGAGTTTCATTTTTTGTTTGTTTGTTTTCCAGATTGTTGTAGGTTGTCTCTGTGCGAATAATCATCTTAAGGTGAAAATTTAAGGTTTTCTGAGGTCTTTTCTGAGCCTGAATTTTTCCCTGGCATGCATGGTCACTTTCTAATTTTCTTTAAATGTGCCATTGGTTTTGAAATGTCCCTGTGTTTTAGTATATGGATCCCAAATTGTGAAAAAGGAGAAAGATGGAAGGGGAACAGAAAAGGGACCAGTATTTTAAATCTCCTGGAATTTACTTCAACCAGAAGTTGGGGGGGAGTGGGGAAGCACTTGCAACAATGGAAAGAGTAGCAGCAGCAATGGCCACCCACCTGTTTGTCTCCACCTCTGTGATGAAAAGTGGCAATCAGTGATCAGAGATTTCTGACATTTGGAGGAAAGGGTGCTTTGTGTCTGGCCTGGCTCCCCTAGGTCATGTGCTTGCTGCTCTAGGAACACATGCACAGCTGCCTGCCACAGGGCTGAGGGATGGGGAACTGGTAATAGCTAATATGCTAAGAGCTAAAATGAACTGAATTTAACTACAATTTATCGTCCTAGCTTTCTCATGGATGTTTCAAGTCTTCAATTGATTCCAGAATTTCAAAATAGTTACATCAGGCAACTTCTGACAGTGCCTTTATTGCCTTGGTGAAGAGATAGGTTCCTGGTGCTCCCCACTCTCCCTTCTTCCCAAAATCCTCTCACCAATTCACCTTTGAAGAAAGTATATCTTAAGCAAAATGAATGTAGTCTTGCTCAGTGTCTGACTGAGTAATAATAATCAGTAAATTTTGGATTATTATCAATGTCACAGTCTGATTGTATACTTTTTAGGTCACTACAGTACCTTGAGGTGAAAAACATATCTGTATATTCTTTCTATAGATCTCTCCATCACAGCTCTTTACACACCATCTCAGCTGCTTAAGAACACACATAATTTCAATGAGCAACAGTATTTTCTTAATCCACTCCCAGTCCAGGAATACAGTTTGCAGAAATACAGTTTTTATGCAGGGCAATTTACATTGACAAATTGAAATCATGGCAGTGAATATTTTACATTTTTTTTTTTGCACACAAATATGTGTCATAGCTTTCTATTTGTAGAATTATGGCTTATGCAAGATATTTCCCCAATGACAACAACAACAAAAGGAAATTGAGGTCTCTCCTTCCAATGATAGATAATCACTGTAACTTTAAATGGCAGTTCTCATAGGTCTCTAAAAAATTCTTCAAGTTGAGTTGCAATCTAAGGAAGGAACTTGCAGAATAATTTTAAATTCCACATATATAATTTGTCTGGAACATGACTAAAATAAAATAGAAGTCCCAGTTTAGTATATTTCAAATTATATCCTTAGAAGACATAGACTTTTGTTATAAGTGATCATATAGTGTCATTATACCTAGATCATGGGTAGATACCTAGGGAACATGTGTACTTTCTACCTATATTATTTTCAAAATATAAAAATAAATTATTATAATGTATATTACTATTAGGTAGTACAAGGGCCTAAATTTGCATTATGGACTGCATTTCTGCCTCTCTATTGGCTTACTTTCTGAAGTATATTGCCTCAATGTATTAAAAATTGGCATTTGGTACAAGAAGAATTCATCTTGAAAATTTCCCATTAAATTTATTTATACAATTGGTTTAATTTGAACCTCAGCATTTATTTAAATTAATTAATTGTAATAGTGAATTTTTATGACACCACTTTATTAAAAATAAGACTTAATTGTGGTTATAATAATAACGTAATTGTGGTTTGCCACAATTATAATTCAAACATAAACATTTAGTTAAATGTTTGCACTGGTGTGGTTAAAGTTACAGTAGGAGTAAGGAAAGAGAATAAGAGAGAAAGGGAGAAAAATGTATTTACAATGAATGGCAGTGGGAAAACAAAGCATGTGATATTGTCATGTGGGTTGGTAACTGTAATCCGGAAAAAAAAAGGAAGATCTCTTACTGATTAGAAACAAGATGAAATTGCAAATAATGCACCAAAGCTCAGGGCTGCCTAATACAGAATGGTAGCCATGAAATGGAAAGTGTTAGCCTGCTTTAAGAAGCATCAATCTTTTTGATATTCGTGCATTGATTTAGTCATTCATTTACTCATTTATCCATCAATTTTTAAATCATGTTTAGATGAGAGCGCTGAGGAAAAATTCCGAATTTTGAAAAAAAGGTGGTGAAATAACTATCTGGTTTTATGTCTTTCCTTTTAGAGTCAGCTCCATATGTGAATAGTAATCACAATTCTACCACTTCAAAAAAAAGATTTTTGTCCTTCATAACAAAAATCTACATTACCTCTATTGTACTTGATAAATGGCTAGTGTGAATTGAGATGTGCTAAGCGTAAAACACACACAGGATTTAGAAGTCTTCATAATAATAAAAATGTGAAATATCATTAACATTTATGTTGATTATGTGTTGAAATGGTATTCTGGATATATTGCATTAAATAAAATGTATTATTAAAACTAATTTTACTGGTTTCTCCTGCTTTCTTTTACTGTGGTTACTAGCAGTTTAAACTTTCAAATGCAATAACACACATAACCAATGGAATAGAGTAAGACAGCCCAGAAGCAAACTTGTGCATATATGGTCAACTGATCTACAACGAGGGTGCCAAGAATACACAATGGGAAAATAATGGTCTTTTCATTAAATAATATTGGGAAAATTGGATATCTGCATGCAAAATAATAATGTTGGATGATTACCTCACACCATACATATAAATCGACTCAAAATGGATTAAAAACTTAAATATAATACCTGAAACTGTAAAAATCCTAGAAGAAAACACAGGGAAAAAGATTCCAGAAATTGGCCTTGGGAATAATTTTTTGAATATGTTACTAAAAGCATAGGCAATAAAAGCATAAATAGACAAGTGGGATTATATCAAAATAAAAAGCTACTGCACAGCCAAGGAAACAACAAAATGAAAAGGCAAACTAGGCTAGGCATGGTGGCTTATGCATGTAATCCCAGCATTTTGGGAGACTAAGGTGGGAGGACTGCTTGAGACTTGAGGCCAGAAGTTTGAGACCAGCCGAGGCTACATAGTGAGACCTCATCTCTACTAAAAATAAAAAAAAAATTAGCCAGGCATGGCAGTGCATGCCTGTAGTCCTAGCTACTTAGGATCCTCCCCACTTCAGCTTAGATCACTTGAGCCCAGGAGGTCAAGGCTGCAGTGAGCTGTAATCATGTTACTGTACCATTGTACTCCAGCCTGGGTGAGCTGTAATCATGCTACTGTACCATTGTACTCCAGCCTGGGTGATAGAGACCCTTTCTAAAAAAAACAAAAACAAAAGCAACAAACAAAAAAACAGAAAACAACAACAAAATACCTACATGGTGGTAGAAAATATTTGCAACCAAATATTTCATAAGGGGTTAATATTCAAAACCTATGAGGAACTACCACAACTCAATTAAAAAAAAACACTTAAAAAATTGGGCAAAGAACCTGTAGAAGCATTTCTTCCAAGAAAATATACGAATAGCCAAGAGATATATGAAAAGATGCTGAACTTCACTATTTATCAGGGAAATGCAAATCAAAATCATAATGAGATATCACCTCACACCTGTTAGCATGGCTTTTGTTAAAACCCAAAATATAACAAATGTTGGCAAGGATACAGAGAAAAGCGAACCCTATAACTTGTTGGTGAGAAATTAAATTAATGTAGCTACTATGAAAACGGTGTGGGGGTGACCCTGAAAACTAACAATAGAACTACCATATGATCCAGCAATCCTACTTCTGGATGTATATCTAAAGAAATTAAAATCAGGACCTTGAAGAGATACGTGCACTCCCATGTTCACGGCAACATTATTCACAATCGACAAGATATGGAAGTAATCTAAATGTCCATTAGTGAATGGGTGGAAAAAGAAAATGTACATACACACAAAGGACTATTATTTGGCCTTAAAAAGAATGATATACTGCATTTGTGACAATATTGATGAACCTGGAGGTTCATATTATGTTATTATATAATGATCATTAAATCATATTATGTTAAGTGAAATAAGCCAGACACAGAATGACAAATACTGTGTTATACACTTATATGATGAATGTAAAACAGCCAAACTCATAGAAGCGGAGAGTGAACTAGTGGTTGCCAAGAGCTGGGGACTGAAAGAAGTGGGTAGTTATTAGTTAAATGGTACAAAGTTTCTGTCATACAAGATAAATCCTAGAGATCTACTGTACAACATAGTGCCTATGGTTATTTATACTGTATTGTACAGTTAAACCTTTCCTAAGAGAGTAGATCTTATATTCAGTGTCATCATCATCATCATCATCATCATCATCATCATCATCATCATAAAGAAGAAGGCAGGAGAGAGTTTTGGAGGTGATACATGGCTTTATGGCATAAATTGCAGTGATGATTTCATGGGTGTATACTCATTTTCAAACTTACCAAGTTGTATACATTAATTATATCAGCTTTTGGTCTATCTAAAAAATTGAAGCTAATCAAAACATTTATCTTTCTATTAGAAAAAAGTTACAAATGCAGCTCAAATTATATTGCCATTGGACAGAAGTGCTTTACACTCTTCTGCCCCTAAAATAATAATTGTTGGAATTAATATAGGAAATTAAAATACACATAAATAGATATTACAGAATTATCTTTAATATTATAATTTATATTTATACATAATTTCATATTTAAAATCACTATTTTAATGTGGTTACTAGCAATTTTACATTATATTTATAATCTACAGTTTATAATATATTATAAATGTAATATAAAATTCTGACTTAGAATCTTCTTTTTAAAAAAATTTAATTTAAAGTGCTGGGATACATGTGCAGGACGTGCAGATTTGTTACGTAGGTAAATGTGTGCCATGGTGGTTTGCCGCACCTATCAACCCATCACCTAAGTGTTAAGCCCCACATGTATTAGCTATTCATCCTGATGTTCTCCCTCCCCGCTTCCCCCAACAGGTTCCAGTGTGTGTTATTCCCCTCCCTGTGTCAATGTGTTCACATTGTTCAGCTTCCACTGATATGTGAGAACATGTGGTGTTGGGTTTTCTGTTTCTGCATTAGTTTGCTGAGGTTAATAGCTTCCAGCTGCATTCATGTCCCTGCAAAGGTTATGATCTCATTTCTTTTTATAGCTGCATAGTACTCCATGGTGTATATGTACACATTTTCTTTATCCAGTTTATCATTGATTGGCATTTGAGTTGATTCCATGTCTTTGCTATTGTGAATAGTGCTTCAATGAACATCTGCGTGCATGTATCTTTATAATAGAATGATTTATATTCCTTTGGGTATATACCCTGTAATGGGATTGCTGGGTTACATGGTATTTCTGGTTCTAGGTCTTTGTGGAATTGCCACAGCATCTTCTACAATGGTTTGAACTAATTTATATTCCCACCAACAGTGTAAAAATGTTCCTATTTCTCCACAGCCTTGTTAGCATCTGTTGTTTCCTGGCTTTTTTAAAATAGCCGTTCTGACTGGCATAAGATGCTATCTCATTGTGGTTTTGATTTGCATTTCTCTAGTGATTAGTGATGTTGAGCTTTTTTTCATATGTTTGTTGGCCACATAAAAGTGTCTGTTCATGTCCTTTGCCCACTTTTTTGGTTTTGTTTTTCCTTCTCATAAATTTGTTTAAGTTCCTTGTAGATTCTGGATATTAGATCTTTGTCAAATGGATAGATTGTAAAAATTTTTCTCCTACTCTGTAGGTTGTCTGTTCATTCTGATGATAGTTTCTTTTGCTGTACAAAGCTCTTTAGTTTAATTAGATCCCATTTGTCAATTTTTGCTTCTGTTACAATTGCTTTTGATGTTTTGGTCATGAAATCTTTGCCCATGCCTATGTCCTGAATGGTATTGCCTAGATTTTCTTCTAGGGTTTTTATAGTTGTGGGTTTTACATTTAAATCTTTAATCCATTTTGAGTTAATTTTTATGTAAGGTGTAATGAAGGTTTCCAGTTTCAGTTTTCTGCATATGGCTAGCCAATTTTCTCAGGACTATTTATTAAATAGGGAATCCTTTCTCCATTGCTTGTTTTTGTCAGGTTTGTCAAAGATAAGATGGCTGTAGTGTGCAGTCTTATTTCTGAGTTCTCTGTAGAATCTTATTTCTTACAAATTTTCTCACATTTATTGTGTTTTTTTGCTGCTCATCTTTTCTATTAAATTGGGCTTATAAATTTGAAAAAAATAGAACATTCCTCCTTACTTTTATTTTATTACCTACCTCTCTGACATGTTTCAAGGGTTTGAGAATGTCCTCATATATAACACTACACATGATAGATCCTGAGGGTCTATTGAGAAAATATAATTCTATGGTTGGATCTCTGTTCCCTAGTGCCAAGTTATTTTCCATTTATTGCCATTTATTGTCATCCCTTGGGCAGTACAATTCTTTCACTGCCTACCTCCTCTCCCTCTGTGTTGTACTTTATGTGTATGTGTACTTTGGATTTTGTGGAGTTTCAGAATGTATGATATTTAAGAATGAAAACAAACCTCAGTTTTCAAAAAATAACTCCAAACAAAATTCCAAAATCCATTAGCTTTACTAAGGAATAAGTTATCAGATGGATACTGTAGGGATTGTGTTAAATATCAGCCAAGAATCCTGTTATGTTTGAAATAAAGCAGCATCTAACACTATTGACATGAATGAAGCTGACACTTTGATACAAAAACTCACTGACTACAAATTTAAATATTAAAGAATAATGAAGTTGTAAGTGTCTGAAAAATTGCTTTTGCTCATGCACAGTAGGAATTTTCATCAGCATGAAATTTTGCAACTGTTTCTTTGAAACATTATAAAAGCTTGATTGACAGTTCTGTGACTGGGTGATAATCTTTTGATGCTTTATTTACTTTTTCTTTGGATTAAAATATTCACATTATTACAAAATAATTTTCAAGCATTTATTTTTAAAAAACATATAAAATGCAAATCATATTGCTAACCCCAAAAATGTAAGCTATTAGTTGATTTGTAAACATGGAAGCGTCTGTTAAATGTCCAGGAATGTTAAGATTCTTACCCTCTATTTATGTATTTGATACAAAATTATAGTCCCAATTTATAATCATTTATGTTTAAACTATCAATATATGTGCATATATGCTAATAATAGTTTATAAAATAAATGGAAACATAATTTCATGATTATAATCTTTACTTATTTTTATATTTGTCAAATTAGAAATTAATGTTGAGGGTTCATAAATAGAATATATGTAAATTTACTACAAATACTTACATTTATATATGTTTCTGTATTAATGAACAAGTCTTTGCAGGATACTGTTTCATCATGTTTCCCAGGATAATTACTCATAATACCTAAGCTTTGGGATAAATATATTTACATTTAATCTATTTTTTGTTTAGGTGAAATTTGAAAATATTAGCTGAGTTTTTGTTATATGCAAGGTGCTTCTTTTTCTTACTTAACAGAACCACGGATTTTGATGTTTTATTGTCGTTATGCAAGAAAGAGTCCTTGTAAAATATTTGAATGGGATAGGATATCTACTTACTTTCAGAAAATTCACAAAGAAATTAGTTTTTTGTATACATTTATATTTTTTTCTGTGAATTTGAAATGCTTAAAAAATAGAAGAAGAGGCTGGGCGCGGTGGCTCATGCCTGTAATCCTAGCACTCTGGGAGGCCGAGGCGGGCAGATCACGAGATCAGGAGGCTGAGAACATCCTGGCCAACGTGGTGAAACTTTGTCTCTACTAAAAATACAAAAAATTAGCTGGGCGTGGTGGCACGCACCAGTAGTCCCAGCTACTTGGGAGGCTGAGACAGGATAATCACCTGAACCTAGGAGTTGGAGGTTGCAGGGAGCCAAGATCGTGCCATTGCACTCTAGCCTGGTGACAGAACAAGACTCCATTTCAAAATAAATAAATAAGAATAAAAATAAAAAAATAGAAGAGAAAAATGACTGTTAATAGGTAGCTGAGTTGGACAAATCACTTCAACTTTCTGAGCTTGGTGTCTGCATTAGTTCTTTCTTGCACTGCTATAAAGGCATACCTGAGACTGGGTGATTTATAAAGAAAAGAGATTTCATTGGCTCATAGTTCTGTGGCTATACAGGCTTCTGCTTCTAGGGAAGCCCAGGAAAGGTACAATCATGGTGGAAGATGAAGGGGAAGCAAGCATGTCTCCATGGCAGAAGCAGGAGGAAGAGAGCAAAGGGGAGATAATACACATATTCAAACAACCAGATCTCACTAGAACTCTATCACAAAAACAGCAAGGGGGAAGTCCACTGCCATGATTCAATCACCTCTCACCAGGCCCCTCCCCCAACACTGAGGATTAAAATTCAACATAAAATTTGGGTGGGGAGATAGAGAAGAACCATTCTAGTGTCCCCATGTGTAAACTGGTGGTATTAATACTTAAGGTTATTTTAAAGGATCGATTATAAGTCAATTATAAACTCATGATTTTCTATTTTATTTCATGGGCTGTAACTTGTTTTTCTCATTATACACTTTGATGTTCAAATTGTCCCATATTTGCTAGTAGAAGCCCCTTTAAATTGAAAGCCCAGTTTCTTAATATCCTTGCAATACTACAGTTTCAAAATATTAAAGTATTTAAATTGTTATCAGTATATGCACATCAAGGAAAAGTATGGTTTAGTTAAGGACATTTTCAGATATCTCAGGATTGATACCCAGAGGGTGGTTGGCAAGAACCCAAACTATTATATAACTCCTGAAGGACATTGTTGCAGAGGATGCAGCACCTGCAGGAGGTGTCTGTGATAGTGGGTGGTGGAGAAGCAACCTAAAGTGTTGTTTGCTATATTCAGAGGTGGTAGGCAGGGGTAAACCTCTGATTAAAAAAAAATGGTAAAAGACATTTTCTTACTTGTTTTAACAAATATTAATTCCAGGAAGAAGAAATAGCATGGTTAGAAAAATAAAATTCTAATATTTTTACGCAGATTCTCAGGAAGCTGAAGAGATGAAATTAACAGAAGGAAGCATGCAGGAAGGCAGGGTTGTAATTTGGTTCTCTTTCCTGCCTTTAGGCAAAATCAGACTCAAGCTATTCCAGACACATAATGTTATTTCTTAGTTTAAAGACTTCTAGAAATAGGAAATTTCAGAACTTGCTCAGTAATCCATTTTAATATCTAGTTATGCTTACTGCCTGAAATTCTGTGTCTCAAGTTCAATGCTATGTGCAACCTTAAGATTAAAAACTCTGTTCTCATTTTGTACTCAAAGGAAACAAAATTTCTGGTTATATTCTCTTCAAAGTGTGTATAAGAGAGCAGTTTTAAATTTTGTATTTACCATGTTTATTTCCACTTCCAAGAGGAAGGGACCTAATATTTTCTGCATTCCTACTCTCTGACAGATACACAACTTTACTAACATTTTTTGTCAGTGCTAAGGGCTATTATGGGCATTTTATATGTTTGAGTTTGTTTGGTTTCCAGAACTACCTTCTGTCTGTAGTTTTTTAATAAAAATCACGGAGGTTGGGTTAATTCCCCACATTTGCATAGTTTTGTGTCAACTTGACTGGGCCGTGGGATGCCCAGATATTTGGTGAGATACTATTTCTGAGTGTTTATAAGGATGTTGGTAGATGAGATCGATATTTTAATAGGTGGACTGAGTAAAGAAAATTGCCCTCCCTAACATAGATGGACCTCATCTAATCCAGCAAAGGCCTGAATAGAATAAAAGGCTGAGTAAGGATATATTTGTTCTCTCTACCTGAATGAGCTGGAACATAGATCTTCTGCTGGTTTCAGAGTTGGCCTTAGACTGGAACTTATATCACTGGCTTTCCTGATTCTTGGACTTAGACTTGGACTGCAACTTATGCCATTGGCTCTCCTGGGTTTGGACTTAGCCTGCACAATTTCATCAGCCAAATTTCCTATAATCATGTTCTCTTCCTTTCTCTCTTCTGTTTCTCTGGAGAGCCCCAACTAATACAACTAGTAAGAGGTAGAGCTTGGGGTCCAGGCCATCTGACTCTAGCATTCTTGCTCTTAACTAATACCCTAAGCTGTCTCTGATTTGACAAACATCACGTAATCGTCACTACTTGGCAAAGTCAGTGGGATTTTTTTCTCTCCATTTTAAAGAAGAGGAACCTAAGACTTAGAAAGGGTAAGCATTGGTTTTGAGGTTTATTTCGCCAAGGTTGAGGATGCACCCAGGAAGAAGAAAAACACAAGTTACAGTGGGTTCTGTGACCTGTGCTTTGTTCTGAGCAGGGTTTTGAGGACTGCAGTAAAGGGGAAAAAGTGAGCAGGAGAGGAAAGAGGGGGAAAGGGTAGAGGTGGTAAGGGTAGGCAATGAGGCAAGTGGTTACAGTCTTGTGAAGCTTTGATTGGTGCCCTCTAAATCCACGTCTGGCATGTGAAAGGAGGGGATAGAGGAACAGTCAATTATGCATTCATTTGGTACTCAGTAAATCTACATTTTACATAAGGTAACGTACGCATGAGAAATTATAGCTCTCTGTTTGATAACAAAAGGTTGTCTCAGGGATTGGGAGGGGGGAATGTAAACTCCCAAATACTCAAGAAGCTATGTGCTTGGAGGCAAGGGTCTCCAATGACCCGAGGGCAGCCTGAAGAAGAGTCATATGTATGGGCAAGTTGGAGGCAAACATCAGCACTGGGGAGAGATGTACCAAAGCAGCAAACGGATCTGAGAGAATGGGGCAGAGCCGTGGTGCTATGAAGGGTACGCTTCAGATAGAGATCCCTCTGATGCCAACACCCATGTACTTTTTCCATTACCCGATTTTGCCTCCTGTTTCCCTTGCACTAGTCTGCCTCCCACTACTCCTGGCATTAGCACCCACAGACCTAAGGGCTAAGTTACCCTACAGCTTGGGAACCAATGTCATTTAAAGCAGTGAGAGAATCAATACACCCAGCTCCATTTCCTAGAAGGTATAGTAGCCTTCTAGATTTACAATCAGAGGTAGGGGTTTAAGAAAGTGGTTTTGGGCCAGGCACAGTGGCTCACACCTGTAATCCCAGCACTTTGGGAGGCCGAGGCGGGAGGATCACAAGGTCAGGAGTTTGAGACCAGCCTGGCTGACATGGTGAAACCCCATCTCTACTAAAAATACAAAAAAAATTAGCTGGGCATGGTGGTGCACACCTGTAGTCCCAGCTACTCAGGAGGCTGAGGCAGGAGAATTGCTTGAACTGGGGAGGCGCAGGTAGTGGTGAGCCGAGATCACACCACTGCACTCCAGCCTGGGCAACACAGAGAGATTCCATCTCAAAAAAAAAAAAAAAAAAGGGAAAAAAAGAAAGTGGTTTTTATATGTTATAATTTATAAGATTTTAAAACTTTTATAAAACTTTATTAAAAACATTTAACACAGTATGAAAATGAAACGAATTCCTTAAGAAACTACCCAGATCTCTGTCCTTCAGGGCAGTAATGCTCCTGTGTGCACTTTGGAGGCCTCCTTTTCCAGGACTTTACTGCATAGCAGCTGCTACCTGGGTTACTTGTGCTCCTGATAGAAACGAGTCCTGGAAAGGTAAGTGACCTACAGCCAATAAGGACCAGGTACCCTGTGGAATTCTGCCATATGAATGCACAGGACACAACAGATGAGATCTCTGAATTTTGGTTTTCTGCCTGAAAGTCTCCCTTATTTTTCTCTGACAAATCAGGTTTATTTTCCTCTAAGCTTGAATTATATGTAAAGATTTGTGGTCTTGTGTAGCCTGCAACTTGACAAACAGAGACAATAGTGCTAAGCAAAGGTGTGAAGAACAACTTTACATTTTTACAGCATTTTTCACAACCATTGAATCCTGACGCACTTCACAGGAAGTAGCAACAACTTTTTCTATAGATTCTATTAGGGTGTGAATTTTGATACCCAATTCTGACCTTCTGAAGTTCATTTAATGCTGTGGGAGGCTCCAAAAACGGTTATCTTTAGACTTTTTCTTTTTTGCATTTTTTGAATGTTTTCCTTTGATGTTTCTATACATCTCTCCAAATGAAAACAAATATTTATTCATCTAATGATGTACTAAGCAATAGGGGATAAAATGCCAAACAGGAAGTAGTTTTGAATTCTACTTTTGCCACTCTTTTTGTCTAGGTTTTTTATCTATAAAATGTAAATTATATATCCCCATCTCAAGGGTAATATATGGACATTGTGTTTCTTCTACCTCAGTAAAACACTGCATACAAGGCCCTTAGAACAGTATTTTACAGTCAGTCAATTATTACTGTTAGGAACTGATTATGTGATTATCAGGCACTGTCCCAGGGATAATTAAAATTATACTATGTTACTGCCCTCAAAAAGCTTACTTCTAGTAGGAGACAGATGTAATACAGAAACAGATACAAAAATTTGAAATACCGGTAAAAAAAAGAAAAGAAAAGATAGTTGATTAGAGGTGGGGCAATTTTAACTGGAGTGGTCAAGGATGAGGTGACTTCTCAAGTTGGGACCTGAAGACCAGGAGGAAGCCATGCAAAAACCTGGGGTTAAGTCATTCCAAGCCAGCAGTGCAAATGCCCTGAGGAAACGATAAGCTGACCTGTTTAAGACCCAGAAAGAAGGCACGTGGACTGAAGGTGTGGAATGAGAGTGGACTGAGGTTAGAAAAAGAGCATAGGGAAACAAGTGGGACTAGATCACCTAAGGCCTTCTACTCAATGGGAGGGAGTTTGAATTTCATTGTGACGGCTATGCAGAGCCATATAATGCTTTTAAGCAAGTTGGGAGTTAGTAATTGGATTTATACTGGTTTAGATTGCATAGCCCTAATTTCTGAATGGAGGACTGTATTAGTCCATTTTCACACTAGTATAAATAACTACCTGAGACTGGGTAATTTATGAAGAAAAGAGATTTAATTGACTCACAGTTCTGCATGGCTGGGGAGGCCTCAGGAAACTTACAATCATGGTGGAAGGCAAAGGGGAAGCAAAGCACATCTTCTCATGGCGGCAGTAGAGAAAGGGAGTGAAGAGGGAACTGCCAAACACTTTTAAACCATCAGATCTCCTGAGAACTTACTATCGTGAGAACAGCATGAGGGAAACTGCCCCCATGATCCAATCACCTCCCGCCAGGACCTTCCCTCGACATGTGGAGATTACAATTTGGGATGAGATTTGTGTGGGGACACAGAGCCAATCCATATCAAGGACAGCCCATAACAGAGTTAAGAATGGAATCAGGGATAACAGCTGAGCATTTGCAATGGTGGTCAAGATAAGAGAAGATGTTTCTTATTGGAGTAAGGTAGGGAGTAATGGTTAATGCTGATGTATATTTTGTGGTAGAATTTATTAGGCTGGATATGAGAGGAAAATATGTCAAGGGTGACATGAGTTTTGGCTTGAGCAAAATGAATATATGGTGGTGCCATTTTTTCTGAGGAGAAAAAAACTTGGATTGGGCCAACAGTTATGCTTTGGTCATGCTAAGGATAAGATACTTGTTACACATCAAAACATGAAGCAGCCAACTAAACAGTTGACTAATTCACTTAGGGAGATTTCAGGACTGAATGTATAGCCATGCCTCAGTATCCACAGGGAATTGGTTCCAGGACCTCCTTCAAAAACTACAATCTGCCAATGCTCAAAGTACTTTATAAAATGGCATAGTATTTGCATATAACCTATGCACATTCTTCCATATACTTTAGATTACATATAGTTATAATACCTAATGCAACGTAAAGGTGATGTAAATAGTTATTACTACATTGTTTTTTAAAACCTGTATTTTTTATTGTTGTATAATGTTTTTTCCTAAATATTTTCTATCTGTAGATGGCTAAATCTGTGGCTGTGGAACCCATATAGATGAAAGGCTGACTGTATATTCTTCAGTTAGATTACTTTCAAAGTCATAGGTTAGTGGAAATCCTTTAGGAAAAATATCGTTTTTAGCACCTATAGAAGATCAGGTGTTCCAAGTGATATACATGATTTTAAAATTTTTAATACATAAATTATTAAACATTCTTAAATTTAATACTGCATTTTAAATTTATCTAACCACCATAGAAGATAGAAAATGTTATTTTGATTTTACCGATGGGGAATAGAGGTACAGAGACGTTAAATAACTTGCTCAGTTACATACTTAGTCGATAAAAAAAGTCAAAATTTGAGCCTAGGTAATCTGACCTAATTTACAGTCCCTGGAGTATAAAGGAAAAAAGAGGGACTAGAATTCAGCTCTAATGCAATTTAACATTTTGAAGTCACAGCACAGGAGCTAGGGTCTGTGAGATAACTAAGAAGGGACAGTCAATGAGGTGTGAGAGAGTCTAAGTGAGGATGAGTTGTATATGCCTAGAAAAGTCATTCCATTTAATGACCTCCCACCGGGCTCCACCTCCATTAAAGTTAATAAAAAAGAGATTAATGTATCAAATGTTGTAAAAACACCTGCTTTGGCTGCATATACATTCAATTTAAAATAATGCAATTTATTAAGTAAATATAGCCAATAATTATGTATTTAAAATATTAAGTACAGTACTAATAAGCTAAATATCTCAGTACATTTAATTTTTACAAAACCCTGATACATCAAGTTATTCCTACTGTACAGATGAGGCAACTGAAGCATATAGTGCTAAGTACCCAAGGTTGTACAGTTGGTGAGAGGCAGAGCTGGGACCCAACCCCAGCAGTCTGACAGTAGAGACTATGCTCTTAGCCAGCATAATTTACCAAGTCTCTTAAACATGGTACAAATGTACAGTCCATAAAGCAAAATATTAATTGACTTGAGTACATTTAATTAAACTTTCTTCATCAAGAGTTATCATAGAAAAAAAGAGACAAATCACAAACTGGAAGTATAATAACACATATAAACAACAAATGACTAGTATCTAGAATAAATATAGAACTCTTAAAAGGATTAATAAGTAAAAGACAGCCAGGCACGGTGGCTCATGCCTATAATCTCAGCACTTTGGGAGGCCAAGGCAGGTGGATCACCTGAGGTTGGGAGTTTGAGACCAGCCTGACCAACATGGATAAACCCCATCTTTACTAAAAACACAAATTTAGCTGGGCATGGTAGCACATGCCTGTAATCCCAGCTACTCAGGAGGCTGAGGCAGCAGAATTGCTTGAACCCAGGAGGCGGAGGTTGTGGTGAGCTGAGATTGCACCATTAGACTCCAGCCTGGGCAACAAGAGTGAAGCTCTGTCTCAAAAAAAAAAAAAAAAAAAAAAAAGTGAAAGACAAGGAATTATCCAGAAATATAAAGAGCCAAAGACATGACCAGGTGTATTTCACAAATAAATGTAAGTTGTTTATCAACTTATTAAAAGATACTCAATGATTATAAAAAGTCCATTAAAATAATAAGTAATCCTTTGATACTCAGCAGATTGGCAAAGGTTAGAATATCAGACAATCATAAACTTTGCTGAGAATACAAAACAATTCACATTGCTTACGGAAGGCAAGTTGGCATAATTACTTAGGAAAATATTTCAGTATTATCTTGTAAAATTGAAGATGTGTACAATCAAGGCCCCAGGAATATCACTGATAAGTAATTGTTCTAGAAAAACTCTTGTGCATGTTTACCAGAAGACATGTATAACTTGTTTATAGCAGTGTGTTAGGTCATTCTTGCATGGCTGTGAAAAAATACCTGAGACTGGGCAATTTTTAAGAAAAGAGGTTTAATTGGCTAATGGTTTTGCAGGCTCTACAGAAAGCATGGCACCAGCATCTGCTTGGCTTGTGGTGAGGCCTCAGGAAGTTCACAATCATGGCAGAAGACAAAGCAGCAGCCGACATATCACATGGCTAGAGCAGGAGCAAGAGAAAGAGAGAGTGGGGGTGTGCCACACACCCTAAAACAACCAGATCTCACCAGAGCTCACTATCACAAGGACAGCACCAAGACATGAGGGATCTGCCCCCATGACCTGAACACCTTCCACCAGGCCTCACCTCCAACACTGGAGACCCCATCTCAACATGGGATTTGGAGGGGACAACCAAACTATATCATTTCACTCCAGCCCACCACATTTCATGTCCTTCTCACCTTGCAAAATACAACCATGCCTTCCCAATAGTCCTCCAAAGTCTTAACTCATTCCAGCATGAAATCAAGAGTCCCAAAGACCAAGTCCAAGTACAAAGTCTCATCTGGAGATGAGTCATTTCCACCTATGAGCCTGTAAAATCAAAACAAGTTATTTACTCCCAAGATACAATGTGGGTACAGGCATTGGATAAACATTCCCATTCCAAAAGGGAGAAATTGGACAAAAGGAAGGGGCTGTAGGCCCCGTGCGAGTCTGAAATCCTGCAGGGAAGTCATCAAATCTTAAAACTCCAAAATAATATCCTTTGACTTTCTGTTCTAAATCCAGGGCACACGGAATTCAGGACACACATTCACCTGTCCTGACTCCAGTGCAAGGGGTGGGCCCCTAAAGCCTCGAGCAGTTCTGTCCGTGTTGCTTTGCAGGATTTATCTCCTATGGCTACTCTTATCATGGGTTGGAATTGAGTGCCTGTGGGTTTTCCAGGTGCGTGGTGCAAGCTGCCATTGGATCTACTATTTTCTCTGAGCACCCAGGCTTTCTCATACATTCTCTGAAATCTAGGTGGAGGTTGCCAAGCCTCCTTCACTCTTATATTTTGTGCATCCATAGTCTTAACACCACATATAAACTGCCCAGGCTTATGACTTGCACCCTCTGGAGCAGTGGCCCAAACAGAGCTCTTTGAGCCACAGCTGGAGCTGGAGCAGTGGGGATATCAGGAGTAACCTCCCAAGGTGGCACAGGGCTTTGGTACTCAGGCCTGGCCCATGAAACCATTTTTCCCCCTAGGCCTCTGGGCTTGTGATGGAAGGGGCTGCCTCAGAAATCTTTGAAATGTCTTTGAGACCTTTTTCCCATTATCTTGGTGATCAGCACCTAGCTCTTTTTTCAGTCGTGCACATCTCTCTAGCAAGTGGTTTCTCCACGGCCTGCTTGTATTCCTCTCCTGAAAATGATGTTTCTTTCTCTGCCACATGCCTAGGCAGCAAATTTATTAAACTTTTATACTCTGCTTCTCCTTTAAATGTAACTTCCAAATTCAAGTCATCTCATTGCTCCCACATTTGAGCTTACATTGTTAGAAGCAATCGGCCACCTCTTAGATGCTTTGCTGCTTAGAAATTTGTTCCACCAGGTACCCCAAGTCTTTACTCTTAAGTTCAATTTTCCAAAGATACCTAGGGCACAGATAGAATGCAGCCAAGCTCTTTGCTAAGGCATAACATGCATAACCTTTGCTTCAGTTCTCAGTAAGTTCCTCATTTCCATCTGAGACTTCCTCATCCTGGACTTCACTGTCCATATCACTATCAGCACTTTGGCAAAAACCACTTAACTAGTCTCTAAAAAATTTCAAACTTTTCCTCATTTGTCAACCTTCCACTGAGCCCTCCAAATAGTTCAAATCATCTCCCTGTTACTCTGTTCCAAAGTTGCTTCCACATTTTCAGGTATTTTTATAGCAACGCCCCACTCTTCCATACCATTTTTCTGTATGAAGCCATTCTTGCATGCTATAAAGAAGCATGTAAGGCTGGATAAATTATAAGAAGAGAGGTTTCATTGGCTCACCGAAGCATGGCACCAGCATCTGCTTGGCTTCTGGTGAGGCCTCAGGAAGCTTACAATCATGGCAGAAGACAAAGTGGTCCTGATATATTACATAGTGACAGTGGGAGCCAGAGAGAGAGAGAGAGAGAAAGTGGGTGGGGAAGGTGCCATGTACCCTTAAACAACCAGATCTTATGATAACTCACTCACAATTGTCAGAACATCACCAAGCCATGAGGGATCTGCCCCCATAATCCAAATATCTCCCACCAAGCCCCATGTCCCACACTGGGGACCACATCTCAACATGAGATTTGGAGGGGAAATCCAAATTTTACCAGGCAAATTTTAAAAAATAAAAAATAATAATAAAAAAGAAACAAAATCTAGAAATGGCCCAAAATGTTCACTGACACCAAAATGAAGAAATAAATTGTGATATATTACACAATGAAAAATTTCTCATTGTCACTGTTGTTGCATTGTCATTGTTTTGTTTTCTTTGATATGTTGTTTAAGATGAGAGTTATAAGAAAATGCTGGTATGTTGATGCAAATAATTGAAAAGAGAGTGCTGAATTGATGATGCAGAGAAGATAAGGAGTAAAGGTCTTAAGAAGGCAAGAGAAAATGAAATCCAAAGCTCACGTGTGCATGTTGTTCTTAGGAACAGACAGATGGGAAACAGGTGGACAGATAGCTTTGCAAATTGTGAATATAGCAATGGGAAGGTGTAGGTTCTGTGTTTGCATCTATATTCTCTACAATGTTTGATGTGACATCATTGGTTGATTACATTGTGAACAGTTAGATTGTTGGAGAATTGAGAGGGAGACAGTTTAAAACAATTCCCACATGTCTTCTGTTTCAACTTTAGTATGTTTTTTCCCATGCCTGAGTTTCAGAGAGGAAAAAACATGTTGCTTTCTCTGGATTCTAATGATCCCTTGAATTTCTTGGTGAATTGGAATAGCTTTAAACCTTTTACTGCTTCAAGCACTATCAATCAGGGATGTCTCATACCTGTCATTTTTGAACCTGTAGCAGCACTGTAGTCTTCTTTGGCTTACTTTAGGAGTAAACATACAGGTAAAAAATGAGTGCTTGTTCAAGAGTTTCTATTTTCATTCATTTAAAACATTGAGCACCTACCATGTGCTACAAATTAACTATGTGCTCTAATATATTCATGAGCACCTCTATATGCTTTTAATATTTATTCACTTATTCATTGAAAACATTGAGCGTTCATCATGTGTATTATTATTCATGTGCTAGCTATTATTCTAGCATGGGTGGCAAAAAACTGGTAAGTATGTCAGATAGGGATAATTTCTATGAAGGTAAATTAAACAGAGTAAGGGGTTTGAGGGAGTTTGGCATTTTATATTGGCCTGCTGAGTGGACGGGCTTTAGAGGAGAATAGGAGGAGAAAGATTGGACATAAAAGAGATCCACAAATCTTTACAGAAATTTTGCTTAAAAAGATAGAGTGAAATGTAAAAGTAGCTGCAGGGGATGCGGAGGTCACGGGTGACTTTATTTCATTTTATTTCAGATGGGACACCATGATAGTTAATTTTATGTGTCCACCTGAGTGGGCTGTGGGGTGCCCAGATACTTGTTTCGACATTATTCTGGGTGTGTCTGTGAGGGTTTTTCTGGATGAAATTAACATTGGAATTGGTGGACTGAGAAAAGCAGATTGCCCTCCCTGATGTGTGTGGGCCTCATTCAATCTGTTGAAGCCTAAATAGAACAAAAAGGCTAAGTAATAGAAAATTTGTTTTCTCTCTGCCTGACTGACTATCTTTGAGCTGGAACATGGTCTTTTTCTGCCTTAGGACTTGAGCCAGAGCATACCCATTGGTTCTGCTTCTCAGGCCTTCAGTCTCAGACTGAACTATATCACCAGTCATCAGTTCTCCTAGGTCTCCAGCTTGCTGACTGAAGATGGGACTTCTCAGCCTCCGTAATTGTGTGAGCTAATTCTTCTGTCTATGTATCTATCTATCTATGTCTCTCTCTCTCTCTCTCTCTCCTTTGTTTCTGTTTCTCTGGAGAATCCTAACAGATAGAACAGAGGGTTTTTTTTTCTGTGTGTGTGTGTGTGTGTGTGTGTGTGTGTGTGTGTGTGTTAATTGGAATGCTCTACTGGAGAGGGTTAATACATGATCTGGGGAGAAACCATTGCTGGTATATTTTTGAATAACAGAGAGGGAGAGGTATCTAGTGCATCAGAAGAGAAGTTATGTGTAGAAAGTTCATGTAAAAACAGGAAGTAAAGAAAAACAAGTAAAGGTCCAAGTATGTGTATGTTTGAAATGCAGTGGTGAAACCTTGTGGAAGATCTTTTTAAATTGCCTTAATTCCTTCAACAAAATAGAAAGCAAGTTCCACAGCTGAGAGTGAGAGTGAATTCAGGTGTTGGAAGTCTGATAATGGATGCGTAGGTATTTAGTAGAAAACTAAACAATTTTAAAGAAAAAATGTACCAGCAAATAATACACCAAGTGAATAAATTTCTGTACAACTCTAAAGTTTAATTTTTGTGTCTTCATTCCATTCTCTTCACTAATGTAATTTTATTTAAAAAATTGTAACAATAGAGAAAATAGGATTTTACCCTTTGTATAGGGTGGGTAATAAGCATTAAGCTTTAAAAGGTAAATGGAGACAGTGTAAAGAATAAAAGTTTTTAGTTGTTCACAAAGAGATCACTGTCTCCTGAATAATTCCTTTTCAGGCAGATTGACTTGATACCCTGAAATTGGACTACAGGACTTGACATATCTTCACTTTTTTTCTCTTCTTAAAGAAACTCAAGCCATGTGATTTCCATTTTTTTTTTTTCTAAAGTGGGGAAATGGTTTAACATTTATATATGTGCAAGCTTTATCCTTACAATCCTAGAGGGATAAAGAGACCTTGGTTTATCCATCACATAACTTTCATTTGACCATGGGTGGCTTTACTTGTGTATTTCTAAGTAGTCCTGCTACTTCTAGATGGATAATAACCTATGATCTCCAATCTTGACCTATGTACCTGTATCCCAAACAGAAGGCTGTGCAAGTGTACAAAAACATATTCACGCTAAAGCACATAATTTCTAGTTTTGATATTTAAAGAACTAAACTTTTAACTCCCTTGGTGCTAAGGTTTGGAGAGTACAGGGTGCTGAGTCATAACTAGGTAGAAAGAAGTAAGAGTGGATAAATCTAGGAGAAGAAATAAAGCAACCCACAGGAATTGCTAGAAATAGGTTGAGTTTAGTTTTTTTCCTTCCACTATTGCCTTTCTTTCAGCTATGTCTATAAAATTAAGATTTGAAATATGAGCAGAAAAGGTTGTTTGCTACAGTTTTATTTGCTCATTCAGATGAATCTTCTAATCCAAAATCAACTTTCTGGTTTTTATTAATTTCTGGAAGCAACATTCTTAAAGCCAAACATCCCATCTTATTGTTAAAATACATTAACTTAATTTGAAAAGCATTTTCACATAAGTAGATTTTGTTCCAAAGATGTACTTTATATATTTTTTTAACTTGTATTTTTTTTCCAGGGGTGTGTGTGTGTGTGTGTGTGTGTGTGATTGTAGTGTTATTTTTCATTTAGTGGAGTCTGCTCTCTGGGATATGAGCTGTTTTCACTGTGTATGTTGGTTGGTATGTTTATATAAAAAAAGAGACAGATAAGTACCACCCAGAAATGAGTGACAATAGCACTTCAGGGTTTTTGTTGTTGTTGTTGATATTTAATTTTATTTTGCATATATATTATTTATGAAAACTTTATAAATCTTATCAAAAAGCATTTCAGCAGAATTGGAAATGGTATCACAAGAAAAATTGCCTAGTGTGGATCAACAGGCTTTGCGGTCTGTTTTATAAATGTACTTTTTTGTTGTTTATTTTATAAATCATGTATGTAGAAAGAGAAAAAAAAAAGAATGATTTATTAAATGTTTATGAGAAACTCTAGTACATCCTGATTTTAAAGTGCAAGGAACAGACAATTAGCTCAGGGATTTGTCATTCAGGTTATTGATCACAATAGGAATCTAAATGGGGGGAAAAACATGAATTTCTCTTCAAGCCAACAGTGCTGAGATGAAATAACCTTAATTTTGAATTCCCTTTTCTTCTCAAAAGTTTATTATCATCCAGCTTGCAGCACTGAGACCTTTAGCCTTTGACCAAGAAAGATAAGAATTACTGAGGGGGGTTATATTTATCTTCTGTTATCAGTTTCCAGAAGAAGGAAGACATGTTTTTGTCTCCTTTCTTGCTTAAGAATAGGAGTATGTAGCATTATAGATCTTGTTTGCTATGAAAGAAGAATAACCATATCAATTTGATTGAAGGTGTCAGAAATGTTTTGGGAAACAACAGAAGCAGAGTTCTGAGGTGGGAAAGGTTTGACATATAGCAACGACAGTGCTTGCTTGGTTTGTGTTTTGATTTAATGCACCCACTGGATTTTTAAGCATATTATGCCAGAAGAGTGAATTGCGATTTGACTAGAGTGTGTTTTGTGGATATTTGTCCTTGTTTTACCTCCATGCTCATATAAACAAATAAATGTAAATTTGGGATATTTGTGAAGGGTCTGGAAGACTTTTCTCTGTAAGAGTTTTAGGCATTCTATGTGCTCTCAGTTGGATGAAAAGAAGGGGAAGGAGTATTTTAGGTAACAGATTGCTTTAATAAAAGGTATCCTCTACCCATGGAGATTTTCTGTTGCATGTTTGGCTGCTGCAGCAAGTATTTGCAGTTTAATGGAAATAAATAGCTAAAAATCAGGGCTCACACTCAAGAAAGTCAATGACACCCATAATTATTCTTATATTCTTAACTTTTTTCATTTGTTTATGTTTGTGCATTTTGATGAGGCACTCCACTTCCAAGTGCCTTAGTTTTCATATCCACATAGTGGGGTCCATAATGTGCTTTTATAACCCTGCCGAGAGGATCAATGAGGTTCATGTACATGAAGGGGCTTAATAAATAGTATGTGATTTGAGCTTTCTGGATGAAAGGTGCTCCGTGAGTACGAAGTAGAGCAGCCTCCCATAGGTAATGCCTTTGCCTGGATAACTCTGATTATAGGCTTTCTTTATCTCTTCAAAGCAGAGATTTTTCTTCTTGATTCCTTCCTGTATGTTTGTTGCAGAAGCTAAGATGCCTATTTACTCAGTGCCTTTTCCTTTTGAGCTCGCATACACCAATCAAGAAATATACTTGCGAAAAGATTTGTTTACTTAAGTGCACACATGGTCGATCACATAAATGGAAATACAAAAAAAAACAGTGTGAAAGGAATGTTCATAACACGTGAAGCCCTCAGACGGCTCTCAGAAACTCTGACATCTCAGGTGGAACCACATTTTAGAATATGTATTTTCAAATAAAAAGAATGTATCCCAGGCACGTTAAATAAAATATTGCTTATTTAAATTTGACTGTGTTATATACCCCTTTGTTGTATAGCTTTAGATGAAAGTGATAACAATAAATAATTTTATACCACACTTTAAACTGTTTACAAAACATTTTCACAAAGATTATTTAATTTGTTTCCACAATAATCTTATGAAGCAGGAAAAACCTCGGAAAGGTGGTGTAACTTGTCAAAAAATTTCCTACTGGTAAGTGGCAGTATGTAGTTTAGAGCAAACACCTTCAGTGCTTTTCCACATTTCCAGAGATGGCAAGTGAGTTTACTCACACATTCCATATCTGATCAGTGAGTGGCAGCTTCTACAGTGCTGTGCTCAGGATGTTTAATCTATATCCAGTATCTGAGGGAAAATGTGCAGGAATTGATTAGTGATAGCTACTCTGTATTTGGGCAGAGATGGGGTCATGAGTAATACATATCTTCCAGTCCCCAAATGTACACCATAATGTGTGTTTGTTTTTTGTTTTTTTTTTGAGACGGAGTCTCGCTTTGTCGCCCAGGCTGGAGTGCAGTGGCGCAATCTCGGCTCACTGCAAGCTCCGCCTCCCGGGTTCACGCCATTCTCCTGCCTCAGCCTCTCCGAGTAGCTGGGACTACAGGCGCCCGCCACCACGCCCGGCTAATTTTTTGTATTTGTAGTAGAGACAGGGTTTCACCGTGGTCTCGATCTCCTGACCCCGTGATCCGCCCGCCTCGGCCTCCCAAAGTGCTGGGATTACAAGCGTGAGCCACCGCGCCCGGCCATGTGTGTTTTTAAAGTGTTTTGAATAATGTGTTTGCCTCCGCAGTATTCAAGTAAAATAGGTATCTCTGAACAATTTGTACCAGGAGTGAGTAGTGGATCTGCGAATTAGCTATGATATGCAAAACACAGCCACTTGATCTGGAAGAATTTCATGGAACTACTTCTTTATCTTGATTTTTGATTTGCAAAGTTAGCAGATTATCATATGACTATACATGTCTTTGATCCTTTTCTCAGTCTCCTGTATTTATTTATTTACTTACCACAAAAACTCTTCCTCCTTTAAAAACTCATGCTGGTTTTTTCATTTAAAACTCCTTTAAAAACTTTAAAAACTTTCATTTAAAACTCCTTTAAAAACTCATGCTGGTTTTCATGCTGGGTGTCTGGGTTAGGTGAAGTTCATTTAAAATAGTTGATAAGAGTATAAAATCAAAATATGGAGGTAGTGAGTAACAAACTTCTTTCTAAAAACTTATTGGTAAAATGAAGGAGAAAGAAAGAGAGATAACATGAAATAGAAGTAATGTGGCAGAGAATCTTCTGAGTTTCCAGATATTCTATCAGGGAGGTGACAGTCTGTTCTTAATATTGGTAGAAAGCAATTTGATTGCTGGATAAATTATTTTGGAAGAGCATTAATATTATGATAAATAATTTAGTTCTGTCAACCACAGGAAATATCCTATCTTAAGAGACATATCAGAAGATAGGTCTTTTTTGCTTTTAAGAAAATAATATAAGACTCATACAATCAAAATGATTTCTGATGCTGACTATATCTGGGTGCATGACCATACTGAAATTTTCCCATCAGTTTGCAGACAATTGGCCCACTTTGGTGATGAGTCATTCAGTCCCACTTCCAATCTTGGCATTGAAAAATACATAGATATTTCTAGTATAAAAGAAGATATTTCCATACTCTTGCCTGAAAATTAGGTTTAGAGCTATATGATCTGTTATGTTGTTACTTTCATCAGAAGCTTTTTTTGCAATGATATTTTTATAAAAATTGCTCTATTACATTTTTATAGTTGGGAAGAACCTTTAAAGTATGAAGTAGAATCCATCACTGTATGGTTGGCCTCCAAATTTGTATCTCCTGCCCAGACACTTCCTTTAAGTCCCAGAGTATATATCTTAATACAGAAGGAAATTTGGAGTAGAGAAAGCCAGAAAGATGGATATCATCTCTGACACTTGCTTCTTCTTGACACACTATAACCAACCATCACCCATATTTTATGATTTTCCTTCCTTAATGTTTCTAAAATCTGGCCATATCACTTGGGCTGCAGAGTTAATTTCTTTAGGTTTACTAAGTTTAGACCAAGCTACTGATCTCTCCTGGACTATTAGTTTTGTTCTGATTTTCCAACAAGTATCCTTGCCCCTTTCCTATTCATTCCACAGAATGAGCTTTGCAAATGAAGCTGGTGTGGATTCTTTGCCACAACACTTGGGTATAAGAACAACTTTATTTCTATGAACAAATCGACTCTTCCACAAGACCCAGCAACTTTGGGTATGGGAAATTCAGTCTCAGTGGAGTTAGGTTAGGAAAGCCAGAGTCAGACTGTCAGAGCTCAAATACTGACTTTACAAGCTATGGGTTATCAAGCAAATTACTTATTTCTTAAAATAGTCTTAATTTACTGGTACTTGTAAGTATCAATTAAGATGATTCCAATAAAGCATTTACTGCAGTGCTGGGCATGATGTAGTGAAGACTATCCTCAGGGCTGCATGAGCAGCCTTCACTGTCTGCTCCCAACCCTATAGCATTCATGCTTGGTCACACCTGCAGCAACTCTGACATTGGTTCTCCAGCTCAAGGTTCATACAGTCCACCTTCCATAGGCATCCTACTCTGAACGATTGAGACCTGGGATTCTACTATGCAGTGCACCCCTTCCCACCCCTCAGCTCTACCTCTAACCTCATCCCTTCTCTTAGTCTCGGGTACGCCTGCCTTCCTGGATTGGATCAGACTGCATCTGCCTCTTCATGGCAAGAGTTTCCCTCCTCCTCTCCTGTTCTGGAACAAGCCAGTCTAATACCACACAAATGACCTGCTTGGGTGAATGTTGGAGGGTAGGGGTTGAGAAGAGGGGTGGAATAGTGGGGAGTTGGGAAGGGGAAAGGAGGTGGAGATAAAATGACTACTTACCCATTTGGTTGAACAATCTTGGCCGTCCTTTCGTTGTATCAGGATGGGAAGAAATAAGCTATGTTTTATTTTTTCCTTAAAAACAGCTCATTTTAACACAAACTCAACTCTCAGGTCGCCTACTTTTATTAGGCATCTTTTACAGCTGAGTTCCATCTAGGCATAGAATCTCTGTGTCTACCATCTCCGTGCTCTTTTTTCCTTCTTTGCCTCATTGACTTCTGCAAGTCCTTCATATCTCAAATCAAACTGACTCAGATAATCCTTCTCTGATGCACCAGGGGATGAAAAATCCACCTGTTATATATTTTATATTTCTGTGTGCTTCTCCACCCACCCATTGTAGTTTGAAGTGATCTTTTAAATGTATATATAGTATCTGTCTCCCACAAGACTGAAAGCTCTAGGAGGGTAGGAACCATATCTATAAGGGCAGAAATTCTTGACATCAACCGCATGCTTGGCATAAAGTAACTTAATACATATCTTTTGGCTAACTGAATAGGTAATTTTTCATGAGCACTAAGAATTCATATTGTCTGTAGTACCCTACTGCCCTTTAGAACCTATTTTTACTTTTAAGGATTTTATATCTGCAAAGGACAGCAAATATGCAGTAATCTATTCTTAATTATGTTATAGCTACAGAACAATTTCCTATTTGCATTTTCCTGTTGCCTTCGCTGATCAAACGTAGAAATTAATTATTACTACTTTCTGTTGTCTGCATTATTTATTACAAATTACTGGTATTTATAATTAATCTTTTGATAAAGCATTATATGTTTACATATTGATTCATATGCACACACACACAAAGATGAAAACTTCCTTTTTTAGGATGATATTAACTATGGATTATCTCAATCTTTCTTCTCTTCTTTTTCTTCTCTCTCTACCCTTTCTCTCTCCCTGTCTCTCCCTTTCCATGTTCCTCCCCACTCCTTGACACACAAACATATACCCCTTGATCTGAACCTGTAACCATAAGAAATGATGGGAGAAGCCATCCATAGGTGAACTGTTGAGCTTCAAGTTAGGATACATGTGATATTAAAATGTTCTCTTTGAACTTACAGCTCTCCATTGTGATTTTAAAATTTGCATTATCATTTTAAAGGATTAATTTTATTTGGCAGTCCTTCCAAGATCCTGCTCTTAAAATCACTTTGGAAATTAACAAATGCATTTGGTTTTCAAATCTGCTCAGCTGAGCACCTTCGGCTCCAAATTGCTCTGAGCTTGCTTCCCTCATCCTCTTCTTGCCACCCTACTTAACTCAGAGAAAAAATGAATTTCCAGCAGAGTAGAAAGAGACTAGTTCAGAGATCTCTACTTTTCTCTTTGAGGATGAATTTCATTAGACAAATTTGGCAGGAATATTATCAGTCAATTAATAATTAATAAAATGTGAACTGGAGTCAAATTAATCTTCAGAGTACTGGAAAATCAGTTGCACTTCTGCTAATAAGGACTCAGTGTGCAGGGAAATCTGATTGGAGACTGAGTACATCTCTACATTGTATAGTTAACCTGATTTTTTCCAGCCCAGTCTACTTATTGGCATTAGCATAATCCACACAGTGAAGTCACAATAACTATGATAAAGTGATGTTAGAGATAATTACCATCCTCTTTAGTTTCTCAAATATTCAGAAGGTTCTTCAGCCCTCTTGTAGGCTGCAGAACTTTAATGTTAGGATGAAGATGTGCAGGTGCTATCTTTTTTTGCAAATTTTGATTTTATTGTCTTAAGTACAGAAATAATAGAGAGACATTAGAGAATGGCAGAAAACAAGGAAAAAATTATATTATAACATCGCTCTAACACATCCGGTATCATTTTGAAGTGGACCCTTCTTAGGTTTTTCTTCTTGTGTATTTTTACTTAGTGGTAATCACAATATTACATATTTATTTTCCCTTGATATTTCAGAAATTCTTCCACATTACAACTTAGAATTTTTGAAGTACCAAATCAGATTATCTAACAAATAGATATGGCATAATTTGCCTAAATATGTCCTGTTGTTGGATATCTTGGCTGCTTGCAACCCTTCAATATTCTAAATAACATTGTAATAACTAATTCTGTGCAAATATTTTGCTTTATTTTCCCAAAAGAGATTGGCAAAATGGTATTATCACTGCTTGGCTTTTGAATGGTTGAGATTAATAACATTTCTCTTCCACTTGACGTGTCTTGGCGTCCCAGAAGGAGAGAATTGTGAGTTTCTGTGATAATTCTATAGAAGCTTCATTCAGTTGGATAGTTTCAAATGCCCTTTAAGCAATATTTGTATTTCACCTTTCTTGGAACCTGCTGAATTATCTTCATCTGTAGAAACAGAAACAACAGCAGCAGCAACTACACAATGAGTACTTATGCCAATACACAAAGCCCTTCATTTACATTATGTTGGGTGTTCTTATAAAAAATTACCTGAATAGGTATTATTATTACACCTACTTTACAGATGAAGAAAGGAAAATTCAAGATGGCTAGGTAACTTTCTAACGTCATACCAGGTAAATGCTCCTGAACGAGAATCAAACCCTAGTCTGGTAATACACTTCACTGATTACGCACATAATGGACCTACTTTTTCACAGTATTGATAAGAAGTATGAAAGCTTCATGCTCTTTACATTTTAAGTGCTAATCCCACTGTTTGTTGAAGTTAGTAAGTGCTATTTCATCAGGTGAGTAAGAACTCTGGAGATACAGTAATCTTAACAAGGAATATTGGATGCAATTAAATAATAGATTATATATTTCTCGGTATCTGGGTGGCTACATTGAAAAATTTGTGATAAAAAGACCATGTCTTTTGCATTAATTGCTACATTACTAATTTCAAGCACAGTATTAATACAGACTGGATGTTTATTGTGTGTTGAATGAGTAAATACTCAACTCTAAATGCTAACCAATGTTTCCAAGCAATTTATTCACTCATAGCATCTGATCTGTTTACTGTGCCTTGACCAAATGAATTTCTCAGAGTCCTTTTTTTATCCAATAAATCCATTACAGTACTTGTAAGTTTCTCAGAGTCCTTGTTTATCTGTTAAATCTCCTTCCTCACATTAAATTAAAATACCTTATTGCAGATTGCAAAATATGTCACTTAGAAAAACAAAACAAAGCTAATAGTAAAACAAAAAAGTTAACAGTCCTAGAGCCTATACATGTACTTGCAAATAGAAAAAAAAGCTTAAAAATTTTAAATCCTGTAGAATCAAAATGAAAATTTAAATTGATATATAAAGTGTAACAGCACTGTGTAGTCAAATGCAATTCCACTCAACTCTTAAAATATTATAGATACATTTTATTGTAGTAAGTAGTTGTATTTTTTGTTGTTGTTTCAAGTGATGTGGGTGATGCCTTCAATATTAAGAGTTCCCAGGACTGCCAAAGTCATACACTACATATCACTGCCACTTGGTTTGAATAAAAACTCATTAGTCCTGGCGATGCGGGCTCTTTTTTGGTTCCATATGACCTTTAAAGTAGTTTTTTCCAATTCTGTGAAGAAAGTCATTCGTAGCTTGATGGGGATGGCATTGAATCTATAAATTACCTGAGGCAGTATGGCCATTTTCACGATATTGATTCTTCCAACCCATGAGCATGGAATGTTCTTCCATTTGTTTGTATCCTCTTTTATTTCATTGAGCAGTGGTTTGTAGTTCTCCTTGAAGAGGTCCTTCACATCCCTTGTAAGTTGGATTCCTAGGCATTTTATTCTCTTTGAAGCAATTGTGAATGGGAGTTCACTCATGATTTGGCTCTCTGTCTGTTATTGGCGTATAAGAATGCTTGCGATTTTTGTACATTGATTTTGTATCCTGAGACTTTGCTGAAGTTGCTTACCAGCTTAAGGAGATTTTGGGCTGAGACAATGGGGTTTTCTAGATATACAATCATGTCATCTGCAAACAGGGACAATTTGACTTCCTCTTTTCCTAATTGAATACCCTTTATATCCTTCTCCTGCCTAATTGCCCTGGCCAGAACTTCCAACACTATGTTGAATAGGAGTGGTGAGAGAGGGCATCCCTGTCTTGTGCCAGTTTTCAAAGGGAATTGCTTCCAGTTTTTGCCCATTCAGTATGATATTGGCTGTGGGTTTGTCATAAATAGCTCTTATTATTTTGAGATACATCCCATCAATACCTAATTTATTGAGAGTTTTTAGCATGAAGCGTTGTTGAATTTTGTCAAAGGCCTTTTCTGCATCTATTGAGATAATCATGTGGTTTTTGTCTTTGGTTCTGTTTATATGCTGGATTACATTTATTGATTTGCGTGTGTTGAACCAGCCGTGCATCCCAGGGATGAAGCCCACTTGATCATGGTGGATAAGCTTTTTGATGTGCTGCTGGATTTGGTTTGCCAGTATTTTATTGAGGATTTTTGCATCAAGTCAATCCTAAGCCAAAAGAACAAAGCTGGAGGCATCACGCTACCTGACTTCAAACTATACTACAAGGCTACAGTAACCAAAACAGCATGGTACTGGTACCAGTACAGAGATATAGATCAATGGAACAGAACAGAGCCCTCAGAAATAACACCACATATCTACAACTATCTGATCTTTGACAAACCTGACAAAAATAAGAAATGGGGAAAGGATTCCCTATTTAATAAATGGTGCTGGGAAAACTGGCTAGCCATATGTAGAAAGCTGAAACTGGATCCCTTCCTTACACCTTATACAAAAATTAATTCAAGATGGATTGAAGACTTAAATGTTACACCTAAAACCATAAAAACCCTAGACGAAAACCTAGGCAATACCATTCAGGACATAGGCATGGGCAAGGACTTCATGTCTAAAACACCAAAAGCAATGGCAAAAAAGCCAAAATTGACAAATGGGATCTAATTAAACTAAAGAGCTTCTGCACAGCAAAAGAAACTACCATCACAGTGAACAGGCAACCTACAGAATGGGAGAAAATTTTTGCAACCTACTCGTCTGACAAAGGGCTACTATCCAGAATCTACAATGAACTCAAACAAATTTACAAGAAAAAAACAAACAACCCCATCAAAAAGTGGGCAGAGGACATGAACAGACACTTCTCAAAAGAAGACATTTATGCAGCCAAAAAAAGCATGCAAAAATGCTCATCATCACTGGCCATCAGAGAAATGCAAATCAAAACCACAATGAGATACCATCTCACACCAGTTAGAATGGCTGTCATTAAAAAGTCAGGAAACAACAGGTGCTGGAGAGGATGTGGAGAAATAGGAACACTTTTACACTGTTGGTGGGAATGTGAACTAGTTCAACCATTGTGGAAGTCACTGTGGCGATTCCTCAGGGATCTAGAACTAGAAATACCATTTGACCCAGCCATCCCATTACTGGGTATATACCCAAAGGACTATAAATCATGCTGCTATAAAGACACATGCACACGTATGTTTATTGCGGCACTATTCACAATAGCAAAGAGTTGGAACCAACCCAAATGTCCAACAACGATAGACTGCATTTAGAAAATGTGGCACATATACACCATGGAATACTATGCAGCCATAAAAATGATGAGTTCATGTCCTTTGTAGGGACATGGATGAGACTGGAAATCATCATTCTCAGTAAACCATCACAAGGACGGAAAACCAAACACCGCATGTTCTCACTCATAGGTGGGAATTGAACAATGAGAACACATGGACACAGGAAGGGGAACATCACACTCTGGGGACTGTTGTGGGGTGGGGGGATGGGGGAGGGATAGCATGAGGAGATATACCTAATGCTAAATGACGATTTAATGGGTGCAGCACACTAGCATGACACATGTATACATATGTAACAAACCTGCACATTGTGCACATGTACGCTAAAACTTAAAGTATATATATAAAAAAAAACTCATTAGTCCTACACTCATTCCTCTGGCTGTTAAAGGCCTGGTTCTAGTAAGTCTGTCTTGCTGTTGCTGGTTGAAGATTAGTGGTTGGTGAGCCTAAAGGAAAAATATGGGCCTACACTTCCAGTTAAATCCTACTTATAACTTACTATAGACTTTTCCTTTTTTTCTTATTTGAGCAAATATGTACCTGCATCTAAGTTTCCTGAAACTATTTTCTCCTTAGAGATTATCCTTTCGACATTGTATTAGACACCTCATGTGCACCACTTCTCATAATCTCACTCTTACCTCTTACTTCAGTTATTGTAGCAACCAATGTCAGGCAGACTTCCCCAGCTTCACACAGCTCACCAAGAAGCACCTCTCTTGCTTTCTGTTTGGTGCTTCTATGATGGTATATAGGACACCTGCTGGAAATTTCCTGGTACTGAAACATGTACAAGCCACATGTTGGGGGGTCTGGGCCAATCAGGAAGAGGAGCTTGTAGACAAATGCTTCTCCTTTCTTACCCTGCACAGATGGTTTGAACACACATTTCATAAAGCTCCTCAAAAGGCCCTTTAGGACCAAATGACCCAACTCAGTAAGTCATCTTTGTGTTGGCTTTCCTCCCTTCCATTTATCTGCCACTCATTTCTGCTCTCTCAAATCACATTCCCTAAATAACTTCTGACATATTAGCATTTGTTTCAGACTTTGCTTTTAGCAAAACTGAGGATAAGGCAGTCATGTCTGTACTATGTGTAACTATTAAGACTTTTCCAAGAAACATTTGATGAGTTAAGTTTAAGGTGACTGGAAAAGTCTCTGGGGGGTTGCTGGTGAATCCTTAACTAAGCCCACACCCACTAGAAACACAACTCTTCTATGAAATATAGAGCTAGTTTGGTTGTCACTATATATTTTTGATTACTTCAGTCCAACAGAGTTCTTTATTTTGATCTCTGTCAGAGAGAGGATGTAATACACTGTAACTCGATGGTATTGATATTTGCAATAAATGAAGGTCTTACCTACTAGCTATTTACTTATTTGCTGAAAGAGGAAGCTCATTTGGATCATGCATCTTTGTTGATATTCCACTTCCCCACAACTGTTCAGCTTGTTAAAACAATTTTCCTACTGTCTGAGAAAATTACAGAATAGTCACTTATTTCTCAACCAAACTTAACTCTCAAACTGTAGAAATGTTAAATCTACCTCCTGAATTAATATATTATTAATCTTGATAGAAAAAGAAATATGTTGGCTATTTAATAATACCACTGATACTTTGATGCTTTTGCTTCCAATTAATATTTGGTACTGCTTTTTCTGGTTTGATGAAGTTTCAGATTGATAGGAATTTTACATGTGAAGACAGACTAGCTAGAGTTCACTGTGTCGTTCTCTCAAATACAGTATTCTTCTGGTTCCTTGATGACACATTTTTTCAATCTGGATATTTAGAAACTCCTTATTCTGGTATCATGTTGATTCCCATCCTTAGCTTTTGGAAACGTTTGCTGTATTGGTGGAAATGTTAGCCTATCTGGGTCCAGAGTTCATAGACAGCCTTGAGTCAGCTCTGCTTGTGGACTTGTTCCTGGTTCTCCAGCTGTCTGTCTGATTGATTTGATCTCTGCTTATTGTCTGCCATCAGAGTCACCTGATAATAAACTCTATTCAACTGCAGGGCTATCTCCCTGTCACCTACTTCTGGACATCTTGAATACTTGACACCTGTCTGCCTCAGCTTCCCCCCACTCCCACACTATTCTTCCTTTAGTTTGTTACTAGCCTTTCCTAACAGCCTCTCCTCTGTCCTGTCTGCCCTGGTGGGGGCATGCTAACATCTGTGTCAAGTCTTCTTGAGACTGGTCATTTGTGTTGTTGACAAAATCCTGGTTCTGAAACAAAGAGTACTACTATATAGTTGAAATATGTGAGAAGCAGAAGGCTATGGGTAAATAATAATTAAGCAATATTTTACATAAAGACTACCCCACCCAATTTTTTCATTTATATTCTGTACAGAAATCTTTGGTTTCAGGAAAATGTAGTCAGAATGAAAAGAAATTATTTATCTTGTTTGGGAATAGGTATGGTGCTTCATTACCAAAATATATAACTTATAAATGGGAGATAATTTTACAGATTTAAAAATGGAAACATATTTCTTTCAAAAACATTTTCTATTTTGGCTTGAACTTTAAGAAATCTCCTTCAATGATTGTTTTTCCTCTCTCTGGCTACTCTTGACCTCAGCATTGGTTTCTCTCTCCCCTAATAGAAGATGCTTCCTCCCATGCTCCATATCCAACTAGCTTGTTACTGATGTTGGCTGTGGCATTTTTCTTTTCTTTTATTTTTCTGAAATTGGAGACTCTGGTTGTGACTCAGGCCTGTCATCCTATAAATATGAACTGTGGATCTCAGTGGGAACCAGAGACTAGAGAGTAGGACTGGGTTGACATAGAATCTTTGTGTGACTGGCACTTGTGATAGAATATCACTAACACCATCTTTGTATGAAGAAAAGGTCGTAATTCCTTTTTTAAAAATTTTATTTTGAAATTTACAGATTAAAATTGTATGTATTTATGATGCACAACATGATGTTTTGATATACATATGCTTTAATTATTCTTAATTAAACCACCCTCCGGGGTTGGTTCTTCTTCATTTGTTGTACTTTCTCATCCACTGATGGCAGATTTATCAATTGGATGATATGTTTGTGGGAGAGGAATATTTTTTGTTTGTATTCTTATTTGGTGTTTTGCTTTATCTGATAAGAAGTAACAATTTTCCACTTGAAGATTACACACATCTTCCTCATTCCTAGTGTGTATATGGAGGAAGAAAGCTCAGCTGTGACAATGCAGAACATATGGTAAGTTGCTTTTAGAACCCTTTCTGCTACATAGCAATCTTTGGTACGCTGTTGAGAAAAAGTCTAATTTGTGACTCCAAACAGCTAGCTATACTTTTGCTTCATTTTGTATTTTTGAGCATTACAATGGAAATGAGCCAAAATAAGGTGAAGCAGAAAAATTATGCCTTTTAATCAAAATTTTCTAAAACTATGGTTGCCCTTACTTTCTGGTGTCTGTGTGGTTAGGGGTTTTCTATTATCCAAACATTAATTACTCAACCTGAAATTATTTAGATTTAAAGGAGAAGTTATACTCATCTGTAATTATGGCTGTTTGATCCATGATTCTGACATTTTTACATGTTCACTATTGTAAGCAAGAAAATCCATTTTTAAGATTTGCTGTTTAAGAAATTACAAAATTAAAAATTAATCTGATTGAATATTGCATATCTACAATAAAGAAAATTTTAGATGCCATTTTAGCCAGTAAGGGACAGTTGTTCTTTTCCCAAGTCTTGCCATACACAGTGAGTACAGATTTAATATTTTGATAACACTTCGATAATGTCTTGGGATAAAAAGTTAAAAATGTTGTCAAGTATTTCCACATAACCTCATTCAGCTAATGGGGTTGAAAAACAAGTCCACCTCTAATAAATGGATATTGCCAATTAAAAAGATGTCCCCAAAGGGCTCTATGTTTCATGAAACTTTCATTGGCAAGCTATATATTAAGCAGTGAATCCTAATTTTCAAATATAGTATTTTAATTATAATTTTTACATATGGAATATTTTATAATTTATAAAATCTATTTAGTAAATAGTGTTTAGGCTGAGATTTAGAACAAACTATCCTCTAATTCTTTTTTTTCCATAGGTTATTGGGGTACAGGCGGTATTTGGTTGCATGAGTAAGTTCTTTAGTGATGATTTGTGAGACTTCAGTGCACCCATCATCAGAGCAGTATACACTGCACCATATTTGTAGTCTTTTTTGTCTCTCACCCCCTCCTACCCTTCCCCCCAAGTCCCCAAAGTCTATTGTATCATTCCTATGCCTTTCAGTCCTCACAGCTTAGTTTCCACATATCAGTAAGAACATAACATGTTTGTTTTCCATTCCTGAATTACTTCACTTAGCATAATAGTCTTCAATCTCATCCAGGCCCCTGTGAATGTCATTAATTCATTCCTGTTTATGGCTGAGTAGTATTCCATCTTATATATATATGTGTGTGTTTGTATACATATATGTGTGTGTGTGTGTATACATATATATATATATATGCTTTAAAAACAGGAGTAGAGACAACATTTAGTATAGACAGGATCAAAATGATAATTGCAATAATGATTGTGTGTATGTGTGTATATATATATGTGTGTATGTGTGTGTGTATATACATATATGTATGTATATATATATATATACACCACAGTTTCTTTATAGACTCGTTGATTGATGGGCATTTGCATTAGTTCCACATTTTTGCAACTGCGAGTTGTGCTGCTATAAACATGTGTGAGCAAGTATTTTATTTTTCATATAAAGACTCCTTTTCCTCTGGGTAGAAACCAAGTAGTGGGATTGCTGGATCAAATGGTAGTTCAACTTTTAGTTCTTTAAGGAATCTCCACACTGTTTTCCATAGTGGTTGTACTAGTTTACATTCCCACCAGCAGTGTAGAAGCGTTCCCTTTTCACTGCATCTGTGCCAGCATCTACTGTTTTTTTCTTATGGCCATTCTTGCAGGAGTAAGGTGGTATTGCATCGTGGTTTTTATCTGCATTTCCCTGATCATTAGTGATGAACATTTTTTCATAAGTTTTTGGACATTTGTATATCTTCCTTTGTGTATATTCCTTCCTTCCATGAATAGAATTGTCTATTCATGTCCTTAGCCCACTTTTTTATGGGATTGTTTGTTTTTTTCTTGCTGATTTGTTTGAGTTTATTGTAGATGCTGGATGTTAGTCCTTTGTCACATGCAGAGATTATGAAGATTTTCTCCCACTCTGTGGGTTGTCTGTTTACTCTGCTGGGGTGTTTCCTTGATGTGGTACTCTCCCCCTTTTCCTATGGATGTGGCTTCCTGAGAAGTGAGCTGTAGTTATTGCTATCTCTCTTTTGGGTCTAGCCACCCAGCAAGTAGGTGTGCTGGTAATGAGGGTTGTCTGCACAGAGTCCTGTGATGTGAACCATTTATGGGTCGTTCAGCCGTGGATGCCAGCACAGTATTTGGGGTGTCTCTCGGGTCCTGCAGGAGCAATCTGCTTCCTTCAGAGGGTCTGTGGGTCCTCTCAGGTTTCCTGATTTATTCCTGCAGTCAGTAATTCTGGAGCTAAAATTCGTGATGTGAGCCTCCACATGCTGCTCTGTTCATCTGAGTCAGAGCTGCAATCTAGTCTTGCCTCCTGTCTGCCATGATAGAATCAAAAGATCAAACTATCCTCTAATTCAACACTAATTTTGGACTCAGTGGAGGACTCCTATAATCCTATTTTCTTATCTGTTATTTTGATTCTAGTTCTTTACTCCAAAGACATTACAGTTGTTTCCCTACATTGAAAGGTAAAAAAAGGAGTGTTAGAATAAAGATAGACTTTGGAATTATAAGAAAATAAGGTTCAATTTTGCGTTGGATTCTTACCAGAGATGTAATATTGGTTAATTTACCAATTCTTGTTCAGTAAAATTTTTCTCTCATCGTTATTGCTATCACTTAATGAGGCTAAAATACATGGTAGGTCTTTTCTAGAAAATTATAAACGTCTCAATTTTCATAACACCACTATGAGGCAGATATTGTCATCTGTATATTTTATCTAAGGAAATTGAGTCTCAGGAAACTATGTAATTCTTTTATTTTCATGTAGTAAATGCCAGAGTCAATATTCAAACTTGGCCTTCTATATTCCTTTCTGTCAGTATCAGATTCCTCTTATCTTGGAAGCATGTTGTGAGAATTTAGCAAGATAGTGTAGTATATTTCCAGGCACTTAGCAAATACCTGCAAATATTGGTATCCTGTTTAACCTTCTTCATTCTACTTCTAGTCATTTGCTGATTTCTGCTTTTTATGTCTCTTTTAGCATTGTTTTCCTCTTATATTTCTCATTGTTTTCCTTATTCTGGATATTGCTTTTGCCTTGAATTATTTTTTGTGGCCCTACTTCCTAGCTTTCCCTCATTTTCCCTCTACTGAGTTATCCTCTATATTCTAATATATAGCTCTGGCCATATGACTACCTCCACATCCTCCTTCTCTTAAGGCTTTTCAGAAACCTAGACTAACTCCTTATTACTTACAAAGAAAGTTTTCATGTCTTAGCATCACCTTTAGAGCCCTCCCAAAAGTGACCGTGCACGACTGTTCCAAGCTTAGTTATATTCATAACAGCAAACTAACTACTCTCACTCTCCTTGAACAAAGAGTGGAGGTGTGTGCATATGTCTGAGTGTTCTTCTCTAATACTTCTCACATGATTACTTTCATCTGATGTGTCTTCCCTTTCACTCCCCAGTCCTGATATTGCCTGTCATTTCTACCCATAGGTTTTAAAAAGCCAGTTGAAAACTAGTTATTTCATGAAGCCTCTCCTGTCCTTAGCCATAATCTTTCTTCTAACATCCATTCATAGAACTTTGAAATTCTATTACATTACTTACAATGTTTTTCTGATACTAAAATTGGTTATGTCTACATATACCTCTAGTGTTCAGTTTATCTCTCTTGAAGATAGACATCATGTCTTGTTCATGTTTTTAATTTTTTGCAGGACTATGAACAATACCATACATCTAGCATAATCTTAATAAATGGAATTTAAGTAAATGGATGCTCAAACAAGAGATATTCTGGAAAACGGAAAAGAGCAAAAGCTTTGGAAATAGTCAGAAATCGTTTCAATAATACATCTGCCAGGTGCCCTGGCTCACGACTATAATCCTAGCACTTTGGAAGGCTGAGGTGGGCAGATTGCTTGAACCTAGGAGTTTGAGACCAGCCTGGGCAACATGGCAAAACACTGTCTCTACAAAAAATACAAAAATTATCCGAGTGTGGTGGCACATGCATGTAGTCCAGCTACTTGAGAGACTGAGGTGGGAGGATCACCTGAGCCTGGGCAGGTCAAGGCTGCAGTGAGCCGTGATCATACCACTGCACTCCAGCCTGGGCAATGGAGTGAGACCCTGTCTCTCATTCTCTCTCTCTCTCTCTTTCTCTCTCTCTCTCTCAATAATAATAATATATCTGCCACTTAAGAGCTTAGTTAGGCCTTTGCTTTTATATCTGTAAATGGGGACAGTAGTGTCTTTCTCAGATGATGATTGGTAAGATTGAAGTAGTATATACAACAGCATATAATAGTAGTGAACACTATAGCATGTGATGTATGGTAGGCCCTGTTCTAAGTACTTTGAGTGTTGATTCATTTAATTCTTGTTACAGCCTTATGAAGTAAATACTATTATAAGCTTATCTTTAGAATGAACAAACTGAGGTGCAGAGATATTAAGTATCTTGCCCGAAGTACCCGCTGTAGTTTGAATGTGTCCCTTCTAAAATTCAGGTGTTGTAACTGTGATAGTGTTAAGCAGTCGGGCCTTTATAAGATGATTAGTCCAAGAAGGCTGGTTTCCTTGTTAATGGGATTATGCCCTTTTCTAAAAAGGCTTCCTGCAAAATTCAGCCAGCTTGCTGTTCTGCTTTCTGCCATTGGAGGACACAGCAAAAAGGCCCTCAGCAGACCAGATGCCAGCACCTTGATCTTGGATTTCCCAGCCTTCAGAATTGTGAGAAATATATTTCTGTTATTCATAAATTACACACTCTCATGTATTTTGGTGTAGGAGCACAAAATGGACTTGTAGTAAGTGAAAGAACTAAGATTTGAATTCAAGAAGTCAGGCTACAGAAAGCATGTATTTAAGCATTCCATCTTAGTCATCTACTTTCCTTCTTAATAAGTTAAGAATAGTTTTTATCTAAAAATAAATTGAAAGGGGCTCATTTATCAAGTGCTTGTAATGAATGTCAGTGACCCAGGTAGAATATGGTCTCTGCCCCTAACAAGCTCTCAGAATCATGGGGGAAGTGGGCAGGTAAACAGTGTGACAAATCCTGTGGCAGCAGTATGCACAACGTGCTATGAGAAAACAAACATATCTCCTAGTCATCAAGGTTTTTCTTTTCAGAGTGTTTTTACTTTTAAAGAAGACTTTCTTTTCTCTGTTTCTGAGGCCACAAAAATGAAGTGATTTAGAGCAGTCTTGATATGAGGTTTAGGACTCCAGGTGTTAAATAGTCTACGATTTCCAAAGCTTCATATTTTTATCCTTCTCTATGTTATTTAGCTCTTTGACTTTTTCAAATCAGATGGGCTACCTAATGAACTGTCATCTGTAGATCAAATGAAACTGGAGGGGAGACAGTTTTGATATTTTTCTATTCAGGCTGTAGTAAGGAAAGTGCTGTATATCTGAAACAAGATAGTGGATGAACACATCTGGCTCTTTGAGCTTGTGTTATAAATAGAATATCAAACGAGGTAAGAGAAATAGCCATGTAGCTATGAGGCTCTGTGCAACAGGATTTAATGTCAAAAATGGTTCATATTATGATTATTTTTTTCACCACTCTATCCTCATCAAATATCTGAAAGATACCAGGAAGCAAATACACACAAATAGGTATATATTTCAATAGTAACTATCCAGGATAATTAAAAGTAAAATCTTTTATATAGAAAGAGAATATTATCTGGCAACCACCCAACCACAGAGTAATTGTTTTGTCAGGGTAGCTCATTTTCTTTCAGAATGTGATATGTACAGAAATAAACCTTGAAGAAAAATGTGAGATGGCGAAGAGAATGAAGAAAAAAGGTCTTGTTTAGTATAGGAACCTGTCCATCTCTTGATGCTTGCCATATGTGCTTTGTTTTTATATCACCAGTTTGCGTATTTATCATGGTTTCTACATATTGATTTGCAGTTTTCACACTCAGCCTTTTACATTTCTCTCAGTATATAGGTAGATACCCTGTCACAGTGAGGGGAGTTCTACTTACTGTTTAATGGGTTTCTCACATTCAGTGATAGATTGAGCATTTGTGATATTCCAGGAGTAGAGGTCTCAACAAGTCAGAATTACTCCAAAAGCTACCCCAGGAGGAGTGGAAACCCTTTACAAAAGTGTAATATCTCTATTTAAGTATGTCTTCTTGCCAGGAGTGGTGGCTCACATCTATAATTCAAGCACTTTGAGAGGCAGACGCAGGAAGATCACTTGAGACCAAGAATTCAAGACCAGCCTGGGTAACATAGAAAGACTTCATCTTAACAAAAAATGAAAAATTAGTCAGGCGTGTGGTGTGCACCTGTAGTCGTAGATACTAGGGAGGCTGAGGTGGGAGGATCACTTGAGGCCAGAAGTTTGAGGCTGTGGTGACCTATGATTGCACCACTGCACTTTAGCCTGCGTGACTGAGCAAGACTCTGTCTCAAAAAAACCCGAAAAGTATATCTTCTTTATATTTAAGACATCAGAAAATACCACATCAAAAAAATCATGTGCTTTATGATTTTTGCTCCTCATTTTCCTAAATCCAAGTTCAAGTGTTAGGTATGACTTGATGAGGTAAGACACATTGAGCATCATGTGGTTCAATAGAGCAGTGGTGTCTACACTAAGATGAATATTAGAATTACGTTAGGTGCTTCTAAAAAAAAATCCTAGGGCCTCACCCCAAATATACTAATTCTGTTGGTCATGGGTGCAATATACAGTTTGAAAGCTCTTCTGGTGATTTTAATGATCACACACATTTAAAACCATTGCAGTTATGAGCTTAGTATCTTTAAAGTGTCACATGATTCTACTGTGCAGCTAGGAATGAGAGCTGCTGTTTTAGGAGTTGGAAAGTTAAATGTAGGGATAAAGTGTGGACTAACGTGAGTATTGGACTAAACTAAATAGAGATATCTAAAGACCAGAGAGAGAAGGTAACAGATTTGGAGTCAGCAATGTATAAAGTGCCTTCATCTTTAAATCTCTAAGGCTTTAAGTAGCATTAAGATCAATAATCCTACAAAACATTTCATTTATCACTGGTGTCCATCAAGCTATATATCTATATCGGCATGGTTGTCAGAGATGGGGGCTATGCCAGACATTTTAGAGATGAGAGAGAAGGCAAAGGGATTCCCATATTTGTCCAAAACCAGGGAGGGTGGAGGTGGTGGGGGATAAGGGCTGAAACTCTCTTTTACTGAGTAGCTGCTATGTTCCAAGTATTTTGCTACTTGATAAAGTACTACTACTGATGAAAATCATAATAATAACTAACACTTTTATGATGCTTACGGTGCCAGACACTGTTCTTAAGTACTTTATCTGTACTAATTGAATACTTACAAAAACTTTACAAAGTAGAAACCATTGTGTTTCCCTATTTAAAGATGAAGCAACTAAAACACAAATAGGTTATGTAACTTGCTCTAACATCACAGAGCTAGATAGTAGCAGAGTTTAGATCCAAGTAATGGCAGACCAGATCCTGAGTCTCTGCTTTTAACCACTTTCAATAAGTAGACTTAGTTGATGGCTCTAGAATTCGTGTATAGGTGGATAAAAGAAAGATTGAACCACTTTCTGAGGAATACATAGAATTCTGGCTGATGGGAGGGCTGGACACTGATGGTGATCACATGACTCATTAGTGTGCCTCTGAACTAAGCTCTTTTCTTAAAACAAACCAAAGACATAGGCAAAGGAAGCAGTCATTATGGATAGATTGTAAGAGCATTATTTAATTGTGAGGCCAGTCTCTTAAATTTATCAGTGACATGATTTATTTTCCTATATCCTTCATTCTTAGCACACATACAAATCTCCTTTCTGGACATTTGACTCTTGTTTGGTTTAATTTTTCCTTTCCATGTGCTATTTTTCTACCTATCGCCTCAGGCACAAATACAAAAGGTCAAGCCAAAAAATAAACACTCTGTGTGACATCCAGTAAAGTCAAAACAGTGTAACAGAAGAGATCCATCTTTATTTATTCTTTTATGGCACATAATACATTCATTTTCACTATCTCCAATTTGGTCACCTATCTATGTCATTGTGGGCTTGCTGTGATCATCAAAGAGTAAGAGGTAGACCTGTTTTACATGCTTCAGCCGGCTAGATACCCTATATCTTTTATGGTATGAACGCACAAGTAAGCAGTTCAAGCCAACAAACAAAAATCCTGCCATCTTCATCAGCAACTAACCAATGTGCGCACTTGGGTGGAAATCCCACCTTCCACCCATGACCTAAGAATTTTTGATGGCTTAAGTTTCTCTTAGTCACCCTTATCCTGATTCCCTGTTTTCTTAATAATTTTTAAAATCTCTCCTGTGTATCTCATTTCCTAACCTTTCGTTTTATGTGCATTGAACCTATTCTTGCATTTTCCCCAAAGCAATATTAGCAAAGGCATTTCTGTACCTCATGATTTTACCGAGGGCTTAGGAGCATCGGAAGTAGGTTATGTTGCCTCCTAGTACTGCAAATGGACAATGTTTACATTTTAGATGTCCCTGTTTTTAAAGTCCCTAGGTGTGACTGCTAAGGTATTTCACAATAACCATCTTTTTCTCAGGGGCTTCATCCTCCTGCTTTCTTGACAGGCAGCTTCTCTTCTTCTTAGAGTGTGTCACAGCTCCCCAGATAATCATTTTCTCGTGTCATTTTTTCATTTCTTATTTGTGAATTCTTGGAAAAGTAGGCTGTGGGGATTTGCCACATGACAAACTTTCCTTCATCTGCAAAGAGATGGACTTGAAGTACTATCAGTACTCTTAGAACAGAGATCTTATGGCCTGGACTATTCCATTTCCAAAAGGTCATGTACATAAGTTCCAACAGACGAGAAAATGATAACATGAGGTATCCTGGAAAATGTTCACATCTTCCTCTAGGATATGGGAAATATGCAGGCTTGCTATTTTGAATTATTTCTTTTAGAGAATAGAGGAAGCAAGTCTCTCAGTGGCCCACATGAGAAATAAGAAGTTATAATTGGAAGTTACTCTGCACAATTATCCTGGTTATAAAAGAAAGTACTGAGTCACCTCCCTACCGGGGAAGGTTATGTTTGCGGATTTTTGACTATAAAGTAACCTCCCTTTGCCTAGTCAACTCAATCCAGAGGGCAAGGGTCTTCGCTGTTCTGAGTTTTGTAAGCAAAAAAAGAAATCTTACCAGCAGATTGCTGGGACAGCTTTACAGGTAATATCTGATTATTCTTTAATCCAGAATCTGCAAGGAACTTAAACAAATTCACAAGAAACAAAACAACCCCATCAAAAAGTAGGTGAAGGATATGAACAGACACTTCTCAAAAGAAGACATTTATGCGGTCAACAAACATATGAAACAAAGCTCATCACTGGTCATTAGAGAAATGCAAATGAAAACCATAATGAGATATCATCTCATGCCAGTCAGAATGGCAATCATTAAAAAGTCAGGAAACAACAGATGCTGGAAAGGATATGGAGAAATAGGAACGCTTTTTATACTGTTGGTGGAAGTGTAAATTAGTTCAACCATTGTGGAGGACAGTGTGGTAATTCCTCAAGGATCTAGAACCAGAAATACTATTTGACCCAGCAATCCCATTACTGGGTATACACCCAAAGGATTATAAATCATTCTACCATAAAGACACATGCACATGTATGTTTATTGCAGCACTATTCACAATAGCAAAGACTTGGAACCAACCCAAATGCCCATCAATGATAGACTGGATAAAGAAAATGTGGCACATATACACCATGGGATACTATGCAGCCATAAAAAAGGATGAGTTCATGTCCTTTGCAGGGACATGGATGAAGCTGGAAACCATCATTCTCAGCAAACTAACACAGGAACAGAAAACCAAACACCGCGTGTTCTCACTCATAAGTAGGAGTTGAACAATGAGAACACATGGACACAGGGAGGGCAACATCACACACCAGGGCCTGTTGGGAGCTGGGGGGCTGGGGGAGGGATAGCATTAGGAGAAATACCTAATGTAGATGATGGGTTGGCGGGTGCAGCAAACCACCATGGCACGTGTATACCTATGTAACAAACCTGCATGTTCTGCACGTGTATCTCAGAGCTTAAAGTGTAATAATAATTTTTTAAAAAAGAAAATTAATGAGACTATTGAAAAACCTTTTTGACTGGTATCTATGTTTTAGAGTTCTAAATCTTTTACTCAATGCCTCAAGAAAAGAATCAACTAATTATCTACGGCTTTGGCAAGAAATCTTCGCTGGTATTTGTCTAAAGCTTTCTAAAACTTGCCCCAAGCCCCAAACTCCAAGTCCAACTTTCATTCGCAAAGTAATTCAGGGTTCCCTTATTTCTTCCTTACTTCCCAGTCCTTTCTCTGTGCTAGTCTTTTCACTTCAAAATCATTCATCAGGAGGTTTAGTGAAACAAAAAACACCTCTCACCATTTGAGTCATTCTATGTCTGCTTTCTATAATATAAATAACTCTTTTACCCCTCCGTATTACAGAGTCATGATACACTGCACTGCACATTTACATTCGAAATTGCATTCTCCCTCCTGAGCCTACTTTTTGTTACATTCGTTATATCTTCCTTTTCTTCCTCATTCTTCTTTTGGTAGCCATTTTTTTAAAGCACTTTCCTACCCTATTCAAGTATTTTCATCTGAAAGATCAGAAGTCTTCAGAGTATTCTGAGACGCATTGGCTGAACCTATTCCCCCACTTCCCCACCTCCCAAAAAATGTGAGTAGAGACAATGTAGCTTGAACATTTGGGCTTCCAAAATGGAATTGAGGAAAACACCCAAGGTGCCTGCTGCATGCTCAATTTCTTGACCAACCTACATTATTTTGTGAAATACACTAAATGAATTGATTTCATACCACTGTTGGGAAAGAATAAACAATGATAGGGTTTAAATAATGAAACATTAATATGGAAAAAATTATTGAGGTGTATGAAGCTTATGGCTTTGAAAAATATTTTAATCATAGTAGACAAAAACATGCTCTTGATATAACCACTCTTGTGAACATTTCTCTTAGAATTTGGTTAAAAAGAAATATTCCTTCAGATGAAAGGAGGGGTTTCCCTGTTTTCTTTATTTTACCATTAAAATGACAAATGGGATGTTATGAAGCATCTGATATCACTTTTTATCATGTTTGATGTCCTAAAATTATTGTTTGCTTATAGTTATCAGAATCATAACTGCAATACATTTTTGTGTAAACTGCCTCGATGATTACACACAGTACTGGCTAAAGAGACTTAATCAAAATTACCCAACTTCCTGCTGAACTGTTGGCTTTGGACTGGTAATTTTTTTTTTTTTTTTCCATTTAGGGTTAAACATTTCTTTTTTGACTTACTTTTTGGTGACCAGCTAGTTAATTCTAAGTGAAACAGACAAATAAAGCAGAAGTGTGTTAGGTAGAAAATTGTGAAATTTTCATAAGAAAATTTGTGAATTCCGTAAGAGCAATACACCAATCTTAATATTAAATCCAGTCTGTCCTAAAGAATTGCCAAATATGTTTTTGAATCACCAAAATGAAATAATGATAGTTAAAAAGGTAAGTTGAAAATAAAGGATTTTTAAGAGACCCCAAAACCTGAAGGAAAGGAAGCAATTGTGGTTACGAGAAATAATAGCTCTGCCTATTAATTAGGGATAAATAACTTTAGCAAGTATTTCTTTAAAGTTTTCTCTGTAAAGTAGGGGACTAGAGGAGCATGCAACTATTCTAAAGTATCTTTCAATGAATTAGTTTCCATCTTTAAAGTAGTTATATAATAGTATAAATAAAATAATACAATATTAATATTAATGATGAGAATTAATAGTGGAACTCATTTGGTAAATCTATTCTAATTGATACCAGTTTAAGGCTCAGACTTAACAGAAATAAATGATTAAAGGGTTAACAAAAATCTCTTCAAAGGAATCTCTTTTTTGTTCTAAATAAAAGCAGGTTTAAAATTCTCTCTGTGTTCAAAAGTCAATTATTGCCAATTTTACAGGCTCCTCAAACATGAGATTTTTATTTAGCCGAGCCAACTTTACTCCATCTGCCAAAAGCCCATAAAATGGCCCTTTTCCATCTGGTAAATGTTCCACAATGAAATTAGAACCATTGGAAAATAATGGAAATCTATGGACATGTGTATACTGTTACTGAGATGTGAAAATTTGTTAGTGATATCTGATATAAATTACTTATTTAAGTGCCACTGTTAACTCTTGTAGGTCAGTAAAGCCTGAGTTCTATATTAGAGTTCATGCAATTTCCTAACTCCGGGTAGAAGTTATTCAAACCATTCCAGAAAATAGGATGCCCCATGTAATCAAATAGTGATTCTTAAATATGTTTGATGAGTGTCATTAATCCCTTGGAAGAACAAATGAAAAGTATAGATTTTCAACCCAGAAAAAAGATGCTATATAAAAAAATAGAAGCAACTTCAGCAGTTAGATTTAAAAAAAACACTATTCCAAAAAGGTTTTTGAAAGAGGGATTTTATAGAGTCCCTTAAAAATATATTTAACATTTCTCAAAAGGAAGCTCTTTTTTAAGCTCAGCATGTAAATTTAAATAATTTCCCATAGGTTCATTTACTCAACTCTATATTACTGGCATTTTCCCCTTTGAAGATTTAAACAAATTTCTCATATAATTTTTTACTACCTGGTGAATGGGCCACAAAGGAGATAGCTCAACTAGTAAAAATGGTTTGCCTTTTCCCATGTACCAAAAAAAAAAATCAAAATTTTATATATATATATATGTGTGTATATGTGTGTGTGTGTGTGTGTGTGTGTATATATATATATATATATATTTTTAAGTATTTGTATGCGCCCATGTGCATACCTACCTATAATTCGGAGAAATGAGTTGGCATGTGCATAATGTAGATAATGATTATAAGCTTGAGAGAAGAAAAGATAGTTTTAATATATGAATTTTTAATTTATAAAATGTAAATATGTATGTGTATGTTAGCTCTTGCCTCCTAGCTCCTTGTCAGGAAGAGAAAATCCCAAAACTCTTATTCTCTGAATCATAAAAAAAAAAAATTATTTTATCGGATGTTCTTAATTGAAGTAAAATGATCTCCAAGAGTAGAAAGAATTCATGAAGGTTCACAGAGGAGGAAAAATTCTGAGCTAGATAAGAAAAGGACAAGGAGCTGGCCATTGATAAAATTAAAATGCATGGAAACGATTCGTTACTATTCCCTGAAACAGCAAATTGGCTTTCTGAAAATGCTTTGGGGAGTTTCAATTTGTTTGAAACTGTAAATGCTCAATTTGATCAGAAGCTCAGTGAATATTTCCTAAAAGTTTCTGTAGTGCCTTGTTTTCTAACTGTATTGAAGACACTATCAATCGAAAGGTTTTCTCTCCTTTTTGAGGAACTGGTTTCACATGATGATGACAAGAGGTCTTTTCAAACTTTATGCTCAGAGAAACCACGAGATGGGCTGTACTGGCATCTGTTCTGGAGAGCAGACTTTGCAGTAGACTGTGAACATCATTTCTCCTCATTCACAGCATGGGGAACTCCAGCTCTTTCTGAAATCTGTTCAAAATATTCCTTTCTATTTTACCTCCAAACTGACTCATTTTCAGACCTGCCCTTGGTTACCTTTGACTGACAGATAGGCTTTGGAAACCATTGAAATCTTGTTTAGAAAGGACTGAAATCTTATCTCAGTGAATTCTTTAATCTCTGTTTGGAGACCAAAGGCTCTATGTCAAAAGGATTATAGATACCTGTACTTGCAGCTGGGGTTTCTATGGCAGATTTATAACTACTGGGTTATTTCAGGGTTTCCAAGTTAAGATCTGATGGAGAGAGGAACATAGAGAGGCAGCTCTGAGATGGACAACCCACCTATAAATTTTTTCTGAAAATAAGAATCTCTTTTAGATATGTCATAGTTAATAAAAAAAGAGTAATACAAATGAAGACTTAAATTGATGAGGCACATGTGTAAATTGATAAAGGAAGTTTGATGCATCATAACATTGAAATTTATCTAAATTCAATATTGTTAAACATTCTTAAAGATCAGATGAATTATACATGAAGTATATGGATTATTTGTCCCTGGCAAACAATGGTGACATTTCTGTCTGTCACTTAGCATGACAAGGTTAGCATGTTTTATTCAAAACTTTTAAACAGTAAAATGATTTGTATGCATTACTCTTGCTTTGGACTGTCAGGGAAAGCAGAAAGCAACACAGTTATTCTATGACATTGAGTCAGTATGTGCATAAAGAAATGACAGAACAAGATTGCCTCAGACATCTATAAAGCTCATGCTTTGGTTTTCTAATGATCTTGTAGAAAAACAACAAAACCATAAAGGCAGAAGCATTTCCTCACACTCAAAAAAATACCATTGCATACAGGAATATAAATATCATATTTGTAATATAATGAATGTGGGATATTTACGAGTCAGAATGGATCCCTGGAAATAGCATGCTTTGGGTTTTAAGAAAATTTAGTGACAGAATATTTAATTTTTTTCAGTAAATAGGATAAGAGTCAGGCTATGTTGTCTCTTTCATAGTTAAAATATTCTGCAGTAAGGAAATAGGATGATAATTTATGAGACCTTTGAATTTTTTTGCTCTCTGTGTGCATAGGATGGGCACATAGAAAGAGATAAATAGCAGAGTAGAAGGCATTGTTCAACTCTTAGGTAGAGACAGGGGACAGAGGACTTTAGTAATGTCTTTACTATTTCTGTTACAGTTGTCTATCATTGGAGGGTGTCAATGTTAAGACCTGATAGTGTGGACGAGTGGCAATCCCTGAGGCAGCCCTTAGCTTGCTCCTTCCCTTTTCCCTGACTTTTCTGTCTCAAGTCAGACACCAAAGGAACCCTACACTTCACTGTTGCTGGGCTCTTCTTCCTCCTTCATGAGGTTCTAGAGCAGAAATGAGCTTTGAGGGGATTATGCTCGGATAAAATAATAGAACCTAGTGGTCTTGGTACAATATTAATATCTCATACCCAGGGACTAAAAATATTTTGTATTGTCTTTTCATTCACAAGTGACTTAGGGATGCTTTTTGAGAATATATTATGAACCAGTGACTCCACCAGGAATAAAATGATGTCTAAGGCAAGCTTTTGACTTTGCAGTGCTTACAACAGAGGAAGAAAGCTCTATTAGCAAGCAAGCACAATGGTGTGTTACAGGTGTTATTGTGGCTAATTGTGCAGGATGAGTGGAGAAGAAGTGGGTTACAAACAGAGAGAGGGGGCCAGCAGATTATACCTTACTGTGTCCTTTTCTTCCCTTCCATATCTTGGGAAGGTAACCACAGAGAATAATGTTTTCTTATTTCATTGCATTCAATGATATGTTTACTACAGCTTCAAACACATTAAAACCCCACCATGTGGTCACAAAATGGCATGCATTTTGTGTTTCCTCCATATCTGACCCTGACGTGGAGAAAAGTAAGCTCTTTAGAGTATGTATTAATCTTTCATGATTATTATAACAGCTGATAGATATAATTGATCATTATATGTATCAACAGCTAATTGATATAATTAGACAACTGATCTAAAGAAAAGGTTGAGCTATGCATATTTTTCCTGGAATTATTTAATAGAGAATGCTTAACAAAAGAAAGAAGAAATTTCACTGTATACTCCCTGTGCTGTGATATGCATTATGTACCTTGAGCCTGGAAATCATGAATATTAACATTTACCATACCAGCTACATGATAAGTAATTACCCTTCCATGGTGGCTCTGACAATTTATTGTTATATAAATTTTGTTATGCACAATATCTATTTAATCTATTCTTAACCCTTTATCTCAACCTCTCCCTGACTACTGCCCCCCACCCAGAATCTCTGGCATGAATTGCAATGGTTAGAGAGAGTGTAAGAACTATGTAGTTTTCAAGGAGATTTATCCTGCCTCAGTAAGCAAATTTATAGATAGTTTAGAAGCACATTATAATGATGTATTGCCCAACAGGGACTTACAGGTGCCACCAAACTTTTGGGATGCTATGTAGTTTTTCTGGGCTGTCATTTTAAACAATGTTGTATCCCTAGTGGAAAATATTTCTAGAAATATTCTGACCTTTCCATTTTTTACCATGAAAGCGAGGTGATCTAAGAGAAGCCATCTTCCAAGTAAATGTGGTGAACCTTTAGTTTGAAATATTCATCATGCTTCTGTTTTGAATAGCCAAAACTCTACTAAAATTCAGTTTGCTGGTTTATTCAGCTTATTCATTTTATGCAAATCTCAATGTGCATGAAATGAACAAAAGACTTCATTTCTATTCATATGCATTGTTAGTTTTCTATTCCATTTTTATTCCCAAACTTGTTTTTCTCTTTTTCACTATTAGCACTTTATTCATTCTTTCAACAAATATTTGTGGCATCCCTAGCATGATGAGGCACCAAAAAGAATGGTACTATCCCCGCATGGTAATCAGCATGGCCCACAGGTTTCATCTTGAATGCCTTTTTAAGTGCACTATTAGAGGATGCTTGGAGATTTCTTTAGGAAACATCTATGATGAAAGGAAAGAATGATCTCAATTATGTGTGTCCACTATGAGCAGGGTTTCAAGGCCCATTGCCGTGCCAACTCGGAGTGGGAAGTGTGTCCACCAGGGGATCAGGCAGATGTGGATTCTGATTTTGACTCTGCTCCTTGAAAGCTCTAACTGGGGCAAGCCACCTCTGATTCTGAGACAGTTTCCTCATATGTAAAAGGAGAATACCTGCCTCACAGTGTGGATAAATGAGTTTCCACAGAGTGGCAACACCTTATAGGACTACCTCAATAAATGATTGTTCTTAGCACGTTTTCTAGGATCCTACAATCTAATGCATTTGTAAATGAGCAAAAACTTTAGTAATACTGAAATATAAGCTAAAATGAGTCCCGTTAATGCAGGGACAATCTGTTTTGATTTCTTGGATGGTTTGATGAATTGTGGATTGCCTGATTCCTTTTCTCTTTCCAGGTTTTGTCTTAGGTGTAATAAGTTCCTATCATGGGAGTCTCTACGATACAACCACAAATACACAATGGTATGGAGAAAGGGAGACAGGGAATAAATGAGTTGTTTAAAGAATTTAAATGGCAAAACTGATTATCCATGCTGAGTTTGCTCCTATTCTTTTCAAAGACATATGTTTTTTATATTACATGGCCCCAAACTCAAAATCACTCAAATAAACACTGATCTGTTCCAGCACTGGCAGAAAAACTGGCTTTGTTAGACTTACTGAGAGATGGTGTGTTTCTCTCCAATATGGCACCTTTCTAGAGGATTCTCAAGGGCAGTTTTGATTATACATGATTATTGACTTATTTGCAGTACAACACCTTGACTATACTTTTTTGCTTTTACACATTGTGATTCATTTCATCTTTTACTCATCTTGAATATCAAGATTTACTTTCTCTATCTTTTTTTTTTTTTTTTTCCACATAAGCTCTGTATGTGACTCTACCTGTTTCTTGGAACAGGTAGTTCCAAGGTTTCTTGGGTTACTTCATGACAATTTTGTTATTTTATTTTTCCACAACATGTCATAGGGCTGTGTCTAGAACTCAGGTCATTCTGTATAATGTTTCCAGTAGGTTTTGGAGGTTAAGATATTGTTTCCTTAGAAATACCTGATCAAGATTTCGTGTCCTTACAGTTGCACATATAGGTTTTGTAGTTGGAGTGAGATCAGCAGTGTTTTTAATGTCAGAATAGTAATGCACTCCTTGCCTGTTGTATTAGTCCATTTTCATGCTGCTGATAAAGCCATACCTGAGACTAGGCAATTTACAAGAGAAAGAGGTTAATTGAACTTACAGATCCACATGGCTGGGGAGGCCTCTCAATCAGGGCGGATGATGAAAGGCACATCTCACATGGTGGCAGCAAAAGAGAGAATGAGAGCCAAGTGAAATGGGTTTCCCCTTATCAAACCATCAGATCTTTTGAAGCTTATTCCCTACCATGAGAACAGTATGGGAGAAACCACTCCCATGATTCAATTATCTCCCACTGGGTCCCTCCCACAACGCATGGGAATTAGGAGAGTACAATTTGAGATGAGATTTGGGTAGGGACACAGAGCCAAACCATATCATTCCACCCCTGACCCCTCCCAAATCTCATGTCCTCACATTTCAAAACCACTCATGCCTTCCCAACAGTCTCCTAAAGTCTTAACTCATTTCAGCATTGACTCAAAAGTCCAGTCCAAAGTCTCATCTGACACAAGGCGAGTTCCTTCCACCCATGAGCCTGTAAAATCAAAAGCAAGTTAGTTGCTTCCTAGCTAAAATGGAGGTATAGGCATTGGGTAAATACAGCCAAATGGGAGGAATTGGCCAAAACAAAGGGGCTACAGGCCCCATGCAAGTCTGAAAACCAGCAGGGCAGTCTAATCTTCAAGCATCAAAATTATCTCTTTTGACTCCATGTCTCACATCCAGGTCATGCCGATGCAAGTGGTGGGTTGCCATGGTCTTAGGCAGCTCCACTCCTGTGGCTTTGCAAGGTATGGCCCCCCTCCTGGCTGCTTTCACAAACCGGTGTTGAGTGTCTATGGCTTTTCCAGGTACACAGTGCAAGCGGTTGGTGGATCTACCATTCTGGAATTTAGAGAATGGAACCCTCTTCTCACAGCTCCAGTAGGCAGTGCCCCAGTAGGGACTCTGTATAGGGGCTCTGACCCCACATTTCCTTTCTCTACTACACTAGCAGAGGTTCTCCATGAGGGCCGCACACCTATAAGAAACTTCTGCCTGGACTTCCAGGAGTTTCCATACATCCTCTGACATCTAGGTGTAAGTTCCCAAACCTCAATTCTTGACTTCTGTGCACTCTCAGACTCAACACCATATGGAAGCTCCCAAGGCTTGGGGCCTGCACCCTCTGAAACAACAGCCTGAGCTGTAGCTTGGCCCCTTTTAGCCATGGTTGGAGCCACTGAAACACAGGGTACCAAGTCCCTAGGCTGCACAGAGCAGGGGGACCCTGAACCCAGGCCATGAAACCATCTTTTCCTCCTAGGCCACCGGGCCTATGATGGTAGGGGCTATTGTGGAGACCTCAGATATGCCCTGGAGACATTTTATACATTGTCTTGGTTATTAACATTCAGCTCCTTATTACTTATGCAAATTTCTGCAGAAGGCTTGAATTTCTCCTCAGAAAATTGGATTTTCTTTTCTATTGCATTATCAGGCTGTACATTTTCCAAAATTTTATGCTCTGTTTCCCTTTTAAAATTGAATGCCTTTAACAGCACCCAAGTCACCTCTTGAATGCTTTGCTGCTTAGAAATTTCTTCTTCCAGATACCCTAAATCATCTCTCTTAAGTTCAAAGTTCCACAAATCTCTGGGGCAGGGGCAAAATGGCGTCAGTCTCTGCTAAAACATAAAAAGGTCACCTTTGCTCCAGTTCCTAAAAAGTTCCTCATCTCCATCTGAGACCACCTCAGCCTGGATTTCAGTGTCCATATGATTATCAGCATGTTGGTCAAAGCCATTCAACAAGTCTCTAAAGAGTGCCAAACTTTCCCATATTTTCCTACCTTCTTCTGAGCCCTCCAAACTGTTTCAAGCCCTGCCTGTTACCCAGTTCCAAAGTCACTTCCACATTTTTAAATATCTTCTCAGCAGTGCCCCACTCTCCTGGTACCAATTTACTGTATTAGTCCGTTTTTATGCTGCTGATAAAGACATAACCAAGAATGAGCAATTTACAAAAGGTAGAGGTTTATTGGACTTACAGTTCCACATGGATGGGGAAGCCTCACCATCATGGCAGAAGGTGAAAGGCACATCTCCCATGTCATTGGCAAGAGAGAATGAAAGCCACATGAAAGAAGTGTCCTCATTTCAAACCATCAAATCTCATGAGACTTATTCATTGCCACAAGAACAGTATGGGGGAAACTGCCCCCATGATGCAGTGATTCAGTTATCTCCTACCGAGTCCCTCCCACAACATATGGGAATTATGAGAATACAATTCAAGATGAGATTTGGGTGGGGACACAGTATGAACCATATCACCTGTTTTTTTGCTGCCAACTCAAAGGATCTTTAGTCTGTTAGCTCAAGGCTCCAAGGCTCTAATGCACAGTAAAACGTGAAGACCAAAGAGCAGGCAAGTTCTCTTTATCAGTTATTTACATCTCTGCATTCATGAAGTGTGCTAAATAAAAGATAGTGGAAAGTAGGAAAAAGCTGTCCTCTGAAAAGGCCTGGGTTGGGGTTTAAGCCCAGCTTTCCTATTTTACCCCTTTGCCAAGGGGCCTAAAACCATCAGACATTCTCACTCTACCTCTGCCCTCATTTTTCTGGCTGTCCTTCTTTCTTTCTTTTATTCTCTGTCCTATGGAGTATTCTTTTTTAATATTGATTTTTAATTTTTTAAATTGAGATAGGGCCTTGCTTTGTCACCTAGGCTGAAGTGCAGTGGCACAGTCATGAATCACTACATCCTCAACCTTCTAGGCTCAAACAATCCTCCTACCTCAGCATATCGAGTAGCTGGGACCACAGGTGCACACCACCACACCCAGCTAATTTGTATTCTTTTGTAGAGTTGGGGTTTTGCCATATTGCCCCAGCTGGTCTTGAACTCCTGAGCTCAAGTGATCTGCCTACCTCAGCCTTCCAAAGTGCTGGTTACAGGTGTGAGCCACCATACCCAGCCTAATATTCTTTATTAATAATGACACATTGATGATTGAAGTGTAAGATGCAAGTAAGAGGTAAACATTTTAAAAACATCTCTAATTCTCACAATAATTCTGTAGGGAAAAATTTTTTCATGTTAAAAGTGAAAAAATCTAAAACAGAAGGAGAAAATAACTTACCATATAATTTAGCAAATGGTAGAAGCAGACGAGAATCCATATGTCCTTTTCCACCATCATATGCTGCCTTTATTTGTACACTATACGTGTTTATAAATGTGTGCGTATGAGAGAGAGAAAGTGCATACGTGCAAGCTTATCAATCTTTCTATGTATATATACTTTTTTTTAACCAAGGCTGAATGCATAGTTTCTGCTGCAGTGCCTGAAAACCAGTGTTGCCAGGTTATTCACTCCGCACGTGGCCTCCCTAGAATGACTTGAAATTTTATAAGTTGCAATTTACACAATTGATGCATTCTTCTCTTGTATCATTTTTACAGACATAACACAACTTATACCATTTTATTTTTCAAATAAAGGATTTCCAGGGCTGACAGTTGCTTTAATTCTTACTGGCTGGTCTTTGAAGGCATAACATTATTTTCTTTAACATTATTTGTTCCTTCTTGTAAGGAGCAACACTATGCTCATGTTGTGTCCATTGAAGCAGTTTCTCATTTTTGAAATTTTAATGCCTTAAGGGATGAAAAAAAAGAGGATAGGAAAGACCCAGTAGTGATTTAAGACTATGATTCTGGATTGAAGCATCTTGCTACTTAGAGGAACACCATATTTCATAGTGTATTTGCAGAAATGCTTCATGGCACAAACTCCTATTTCATGTCCTTGAAGGCCAATGGCGTAACAGAATTTCTGTTTCAGTGCCTATCTGATCAATAATCTCCATGACGTTTCCTAGTTGCCATCCATCTTGTGGTACACTTTTACTGTGTTGATGTATAGTGACTAATATCTACATGTATATATTTTTTGTCTCCTGCAACTGTAAATTATTTAAAAAATATTTCTACAGGTGCTTACATCTATTTATATAAAATGTATTTTCCTTGATTTCATTGGAGATATATATAGATATATAAAAATCAATTTCACTGGAAAAAATATTTGGAATTTAGTGTAATTCCCTTTGGGCATGGCCTTTGAGTAAAGATATATTAATAGAGCACTGTCTATGTGGCAGACAATATTCTAGGCACTGGTTTCAAAAATGAGTAGGACATGGACTCTACCTTTCCAGAGCTCAGTCTTCATAAATCTGTAGAAACAACATGAAATAGTGCATAGATTTTGTTACCTTTTGGCCTCAGTTTGAATCTTCTTTTTACCTCTTGTTAGGTGCTGAACATTCAATTTCTCAATGATATCATCTGTAAAATTGAGGTAATAATAAATATTATCTTAAGGCTTATGTGAGGATTAAATGAGTTAATAAATATATGGCATTTACAATGACACCAGGAACATACATCCCAACAAATCCTGGATATTATAATTATTATTGACATTAGTACTATTATTGTGATGTAAGAAACAAGCAGCTAAAGTTTATAATACTGTATAGTGAGTATAAAATAGAAATGTGTTCAAGAGGATAAAATACAAAGCTCCTTTGTAAGCTGTCCTAGGAGAGATGAAACAAATAAGTTGTTGAAGAAGACCGTATTTTCACTAGGCATATGAGAAAAGTTATCACACTCTAGGCAGCAGAAATAGCATTTGAAGACTCAGGAAGGCTTGAGAAAGCATGTCCCACTGAGCAAAATATTACTGAGCTCATGTGTATAATTGGGGAGTAGAGTATAGGGCAAAGGGTAAGGTCACAAAAAGGTCTGGGTGACATACTAAGAATTTAGGACTTCATCATGTTGACATTGGAAGCCACGAAAGGATTTTTTAAAAAACAGAACTAATATAATCATATTTACATTATAGAGAGATGATCCTATCTCCATTATGGAGGATGGATCAGAAAGAACACTAGCTGGAGGAAGGTAAGACTTGAGGATAGAAGGCTGTTATCATTGGTCATGTGAGAGCTGATCAGGTTGTCAAATAAGACTCTGTCAACAGAAATGGAAAAGTTGGGATGCATTTAAGACAGATTTGAGAAGCTGAATGGACAGTACTGGAGGATCATTTGGATGAAAAGGGAACATAGAAGAAGAGGGGCATCTAAAATCATGCTTAAGTTGATGTTTTGAACAATTGGGTGGACGACAGCACTTTTGACAGGAATAAAGCACAGATTTGAAAGGCAGGCCAGAGGCAGAAGGGTGGTTGGCTGGGGATGAAATTCTGGACAATCATCAATTCAAGGGCTGGTGGAGAAAGAAGGAACAGAAAAGAAGACATGTAATAAATGTACAAGTAAGAGAAGAACCAAGTGTTACAGAATCTAAGGGAGAAATAAATGTTAAAAAATATTTGTTAGAAGGATGGAGCAAGGTGGCTAAGTAGAAGCCTACAGCAATTGTCCCCCCCCCTCAGAGGAACACCAAGTTGAACAACTATCCACACACAAAAAAGCATATCCAAAACAACCAAACATCAGGTGAGTGATCATAGTACCCGAATTTAACATCATATTAAAGAAAGAGGCAATGAGGAGGGTAGGAGAAACAGTCTTGAATCACCTACAACACCCATCCCACATTCTCCAGCAGTGGCCATGTAGTACAGAGAAAGAATTTGTGCTCTTGGGAGAGGGAGAGCACAGTGATTGTGGGACTTTGTATTGGAACTTAGTGCTGTCCTATCACAGAGAAAGCAACATGGGGCAGAACTCAACTGTTACCCATGAAGGGACCACTTAGACCAGCTCTAGCCAGAGGTGAATTCCAGCAAGCCTTGCCACTGTGGGCTACAGTGCTCTAGGGTTGTAAATAAACTTGAAAGGCAGTCTAGTCCACAAGAACTGGAGTTCCTAGGCAAGTCCTGGTGCTGTGCTGGCCTCAGAACTGGTGGACTTGGAGTGCATGCAACCCAGTGAGGCACCAGCTGGGATGGCCAAAGGAGTGCTTACATCATCATCACCCCCTCCCCCAAACCCAGGCAGTGATGCATAGGCCCTAGCCTCTAGACAACATCTCTTGACACACACTGGGCCAGAAAGGAACCCACTGCCTGGAAAAGAGGGATCTAGGAACCTAGTCCTGGCAGCATTCATCACTTGCTGACTAGCGAACGCTCAGATACTGAATAATCAGCAGTGATAGCCAGGCGGTACTTGCTGTAGGCCTTAAGCAACATTCAGAGCCATGCTGGATTCAGGTATGATCCAGCACATTTCCAACTACGGTAGCTAAGGGGAGAGACTCCTTCTGCTTGAGGAAAGAAGAGGGAAGAGAAAAAAGGAGTTTGTCTTGCAGCTTTGGTACTAGCTTAGCCACAGTGGAGTAGAACACAAAATGAGTTCCTGCGGTCCCTGATTCCAGGACTTGGCTCCTAGATGGCATTTCTGGACCTGCCCTGGGCCAGAAGGGAGCCCATTTCACTGAAGGAGGACACCAAGGCCTGGCAGCATTCACCACAAGATGACAGAAGAGCCCTGGGATCTGAGTGAACATTGGTAGTAGCCAGGCAGTACTTGTTATGAACCTGGAGTGATGGTGGGTATGAGGAGAGATTCCTCTGCTTGAGGAAAGAGAAAGGAAGAGTGGGAAGGACTTTGTGTTGCTGCTTGAGTATCAACTCAGTTACAGTAGAATAAAGCACCAAATGGATTCCTAATGTTTCCAACTCCAGGCCCTGACTCCTGGATGGCATCTCTGGACCTGCATAGGGACAGGGGGGAACTCACTACCCTGAAAGGAAAAAAAAACAAGCCTATCTAGATTTGTTACCTGCTCAGTGTAGAGCCCTTGGGCCTTGAGGGAACATAAGCAGTAACCATGCAAAGGTCACTGTGAGCCTTAGGAGACACCCAGTGCTGCTCTGGCTTCAGGTCTGATCCAGTGTGGTCCGAGTGGTGGGTGCCACAGGGATACTTGTGTCACCAGTTTCCCAATTCCAGGCAGTCTAGCACAGAGACTTTGTTTAGGGGAAAGTAACAAAAGAGGAAATATCTGCCTGGTAATCTAGAAAATTTTCTTAGATCTTACCCAAGACCACCAAGGCAGTACCTCTTCGAGTCTGTAACAGCCAAAATATTACTGGAATTGGGGTGTGCCCTAATGCAGATATAACTGTATTGACAAAAGACATAGAGTATAACACCCAAGTCCCTTTGAATGCCTGGAAAGCATTCCCAAAAAGGATGGGTGCAAACAAACCCAGACTGCAATGCCTACAATAAATACCTAACTCTTCAATGACCAGACACTGACAAACATCTAGAAGCATAAAGACAATCCAGGAAAGCATGGCCTCACCAAAAGAATTAAATAATGTACCAGTAACCAATCCTGAAGAGACAGAGATATGTGACCTTTCAGATAATTTGAAATAACTGTTTTGAGGAAGCCCAATGAAATACAAGATTACACAGAGAAGGAATTTAGGATTCTATCAGATAAACTCAACCAAGAGATTGAAATCATTAGAAAGAATCAGGCAGAAAATTTGGAGCTGAAAAATGCAATTGACAGACTGAAGAATACATCAGAGTTTCGTGACAGCAGAATTGATCAGACAGAAGAAAGAATTATTGAACTTGAAGACAGGCTATTAGAAAATACAGTCAGAGGAGACAAAAGAAAAAAATAATAAAGAATGCAGCATACATACGAGATCTAAGAAATAGCTTCAAAAGAGCAAATCTAGGAGTTATTTTGCCTTGAATAGGTAGAGAAAGCAATATGGCTAGAAAGTCTATTTAAAGGGATCATAACGGAAAACTTCCCGACTCCAGAGACAGATAGCAATATTTAAGTAAAGAAGGTTATAGAAGACCAAGCAGAGTTAACCCACAGTACATTATGTCAAGACATTTAATAATCAAACCCCAAAGATCAAAGACAAAGAAAGGATCATAAAAGTAGCAAGAGAAAAGAAATAAATAACATACAATGGAGATCCAATACTTCTGGCAGTAGCCTTCTCAGTGGATACCTTACAGGCCAGGAGAGAGTGGCATGACATAGTTAAGGTGCTGAAGGAAAAAAAAACAAACAAAAACTTTTATCCTTAGAGTAGTATATTCAGCAAAAATATACTTCAAACATGAAGGAGAAATAAAGACTATCCCAGACAAACAGAATAGCCATTCTGATTACATAATGAAAACAGAATAGCTATTCTGACTGGTGTGAGATGGTATCTCATTGTGGTTTTGATTTGTAATTCTCTAGTAATCAGTGATATTGAGCTTTTTGAAATATAATTGTTGGGCATATGTATGTCTTCTTTAAAAAGTGTCTGTTCATGTCCTTTTTTCCCTTTTATAATGTGATTGTTTTTCTCTTATGAATTTGTTTGAGTTCCTTATAGATGCTGGATATTAGAACTTTGTCAGGTATATAGTTTGCAAATATTTTCTCCCATTCTGTAGGTTGTTTGTTTACTCTGTTGGTAGTTTCCTTTGCTGTGCAGAAGCTCTGAATTCTAGTTAAATCACATTTGTCAAATTTTACTTTTGTTGCAATCGCTTTTGGCATCTTTGTCATGAAATCTTTGCCTATTTCTATGTTCACGATGGTATTGCCTAGGTTGTCTTCCAGGGTTTTTATAGTTTGGGATTTTATGTTTAAGTCTTTAATTCAATTAAGGTTGATGTTTGTAAATATATGGTGTAAGAAAGGGGTCCAGCTTCAATCTTCTGCATATGACTAGCCAGTTATCCCTGCACAATCTATTGAATACAGAGCTTTCCCCCCTTGCTTATTTTTGTCAGCTTTGTCAAAGATCAGAGAGTTGTAGGTGCATGTTCTTATTTCTGGACTCTATTATGATTATGTCCCATTAATCTATGTGCCTGTTTTTGTACTAGTACCATGGTGTTTTGGTTACTGTAGCCCTGAAGTACAGTTTGAAGTCAGATAACATAATGCCTTCCTCTTCATTCCTTTTGCTTAGGATTGCCTTGGCTCTTTGGAATCATTTTTTTTTTGTTGTTCCATATGGATTTTAAGAGTTTTTTTCTAGTTCTGTGAATAATGTCATTGGTAGTTTGATAGAAATAGCATTGAATCTATAGATCACTTTGGGCAGTATGGCCATTTTAGTAATACTAATTCTTCCTATCCATGACTGTGAAGGGTTTTTTCATTTGTTTGTGTCTTTTCTTATTTATATGAGCAGTGTTCTTTAATCACATTATAGAGTTCTTTCACCTCCCTGATTTCACTGTATTTCTAGGTATTTATTCCTTTTGGTGGCAATTGTGAATGGGATTGTCTTCCTGATTTGGCTCTTGGCTTGGCTGTTGTTGGTGTATAGGAATGGTAGTAATTTTTGTACATTGATTTTGTATCCTGAAACTTTGCTGAAGTTTTTTACCAGCTGAAGGAGCTTTCGGGCCAAGACTATGGGTTTTTCAAGATACAGAATCATGTCATCTGCAAGCAGGAATACTTTGACTTTCTCTCTTCCTATTTGGATGCCCTTATTATTATTTTTTTAATCTTACCTGATTGCTCTGGCTAAGACTTCCAATACTGTGTTGAATAGGAATGGTGAGAGAGGGCATCCTTGTCTTGTGCCAATTTTCATGGGGAATGCTTCTATCTTTTGCCCATTCAGTATAATTGTGGTGGGTTTGTCATGGATGGCTCCTATTATTTTGAGATATAGCCCTTCAATACCTAGTTTATGGAGAGTTTCAAACATGAATGGATGTTGAATTTTGTCAAGTCTTTTCTGCATCTATTGAGATAATCATGTCTCAATCATGTATTTTTGTCTTTAGTTCTGTTTGTGTTATGATTCACATTTATTGACTTGCATATGTAGAACCAACCTTGCATACCATGGATGAAGCATAGTTGATTGTGGTGGATTAGCTTTTTGATGTGCTGCTGGATTTGAATTGTGAGTATATCGTTAAGGATTTTTGCATCAATGTTCATCAGGGATACTGGCCTGAAGTGTTTTTGTTCTTGTGTCTCTGCCAGGTTTTGGTATCAGGATGATGCTGGCCTCACAGAATGAGTTGGGAAGGAATGCCTTCTCCTCAATTTTTTGAAATAGTTTCAGAAGGCATGGTACCAGATCTTCTTTGTATATATAGTAGAATTTGGCTGTGGCTCCCTCAGGTCTTGGCTTTGCTTTGGTTGGTAGGCTATTTATTACTGATTCAATTTCAGAATTCATTATTGGTCTGTTTAGGAAATTATGTTCTTCCTAGTTCAGTCTTGAGAGGGTGTATGTGTCCAGGAATTTGTCCGTCTCTTCTAGGTTTTCTAGTTTGTGTGCCTGCAGGTGTTCATAGTGGTTTCTGGTGGTTATTTTTATTTCTGTGGGGTCAGTGATAACATCCACTTTGTCATATCTAATTGTGTTAATTTGGATTTTTTCTCTTTTCTTCTTTTTTAGTCTAGCTTGCAGCCCATCTATCGTATTTTTTTTTCAAAAAACCAACTGCAGTATTCATTGATTTTTATAATCGTTAGTGTCTTAATTTCCTTTAGTTTGGCTCTGATTTGGGTTATTTATTGTCTTCTGCTAGATTTGGGGTTGATTTGTTCATGCGCCTTTAATTCTTTTGGTTGTGATGTTGTGTTCTTAATTTGAGATCTTTCTCACTTTTTGATGTGGACATTTAGTGGTATGAATTTTCCTCTTAATACTGCCTTATCTGTCTCCCATAGGTTCTGTTACATTGTATCTTCATTTTCATTAGTTTCAAAGAACTTCTTGATTTCTGCCTTAATTTCATTACTTATCCAAAAGTCATTCAGAAACATGTTTAATTTTCATGTAATTGCATGGTTTTGAGTGTTTTTTTAGTCTTGACTTCTATTTTTATTGTGCTGTGGTCTAAGAGAGTGGTTGGTATGGTTTCATTTCTTTTGCATTTGCAGAAGATTGTTTTTTGTCCAATTATGTGGTTGATTTTAGAGTACATGCCATGTGGCAATGAGAAGAATGTACATTCTTTTGTTTTGGGGTGGAGCATTCTGTAGAGGTCTATTGGATGCATTTGGTCAAAGGTTGAGTTCAGGTCTTGAATATCTTTGTTAATTTTCTGTTACAATGATCTGTCCAATACTGTCAGTGGAATGTTGAAGTCTCCCACTGTTGTGTGGGAGTCTATGTCTCTTTTTAGGTCTCTAAGAATTTGCTTTATAAATCTGGATGCTCCTGTTTTGGGTGCATATATATTTAGGATAATTAGGTGTTCTTGTTGTGTTGTACCCTTTACCATTATGTAATGCCATTTCTCTTTTTTGATCGTTGTTGGTTTAAAGTCTGTTTTGTCTGAAACTGGGATTGCAACCCTGTTTTTTTTCTGTTTTCCATTTGCTTGGTAGATTTTCCTCCATTCCTTTATTTTGAACCCATGAGTGTTGTTAGCTGTGAGATGCATCTCCTGAAGACAACATACCATTAGGTCTTGCTTTTTTATCCAGCTTGCCACTCTACACCTTTTAAGTGGGGCAGTTAGCCCATTTACATTTAAGGTTAGTTTTGATATGTTTGGATTGGATCCTGTCATTGTTTTGTTAGCTGGCTATTATGTTGGTTTGTTTGTGTGGTTGCTTTATAGTATCATTGGTTTGTGTATTTAATTATGTTTTTGTATGAGCTGGAAGCAGTCTTTCCTTTCTATATTTAATCCTCCTTTCAAGATCTCTTGTAAGGCAGATCTGTTGGTAACAAACTCCCTCAATATTTGCTTATCTGAAAATAATCTTAATTCTCCTTCTCTTAGGAAGCTGAATTTGGCTGGATATACAATTTTTGATTGAAGATTATTTTTTTCTTAAAGCATGTTAAACATAGGCCTCCAATCTCTTCTGGCTTGTAGAGTTTCAACTGAGAGGTCTGCTGTTAGCCTGATAGAGTTCCTTTTGTAGGTGTCCTGCCCTTTTTCTCTAACTGTCATTAACATTCTTTCTTATATTTCAACTTTGGAAAATCTGACAATTATATGTATTGGGGAAATTTTTCTTGTGTAGATTCTTGCAGGAGTTCTCTGTATTTTCTGTATTTTATTCTTGGCCTCTCTAGCAAGGTTGGGGAAGTTTTCAGTAATAATATCCTGCTTTCTCCCCAACCCTTTCAGGGATGCCAGTGATTTGTGGATTTGGCCTCTTTACACAATGCCACACTTATCAGAGGTTTTGTTTATTCCTTTTTATTCTTTTTTCTTTATTTTTGTGTGACTGTCTTATTTCAAAAAGCTAGTCTTCAAGTTCTGAGATTCTTTCCTCAGCTTGGTTTATTCTACTTTTAATGTTTGTGATTGCATTGTGAAATTTTTGTATTGTGTTATTCAACTCTGTTAGATCCATTAGGTTCTTTTTTGTACCAGCTATTTCATCCTTCAGCTACTGTATTAGTTTATTGTGGTTCTTAGTTTCCTTGGATTGGGTTTGCTGTCCTCCACAATCTCAATGATCTTTGTTCCTATCCATATTCTGAATTCTCTCTCTGTCATTCCAGCCAGCTCAGCCTGGTTAAAAACTCTTGTTGGAGAACTGGTACAGTATTTGGATGACATAAAACACTCTGGCCATTTGAGTTACTGGAGTTCTTGCTTTGGTTCTTTCTCATCTCTGCATGTGCACAATCCTTTAACTGCCAAGTAGGTTGAGTACAGTCAACGACTTCTTTTCTGGATGTTTTCACAGGGCCAAGGCTTTGTGTAGGGTCTTTATTTGAAGCTGACTTCTTATCTTTGGTTTCACAGTGGGATATGTTAGTGAGGCGTTTTTGGTGTTGAAGGTTTTGGGTGTGATCTAGTAGCTGGCACTTAGGTGTATCGGTCAATTGGTTGAATCTTGCTTGGTTGTGTGGCTCCCCTATGTTTCCTCACAGTTGAATCCATGTTCCCTCTCAGTGCTCTGAAAGTGTGAGTTTCTCTTCCCCTTGAATGCTGGCTGTAGATTGCAACTTGTCACTCCTCAGCTGCCCACTGCAGCTCTGGGATGATCTCGTTGTTTATGTTCCTTCCCCATCTTGGAGGTAGCAGAGGATGAGATCTTAGTAGTGTTTGTAGCCAAGGGTCTTTGCTCATCTCGGCAGGGATCCACCCCAGAGAGATGCAGGTCAGCAATTGCCCAGTGCAATCAGACCAGGATGGAGGTTCTGTGCTATGGGCTCAAGCCAGGGGTTTCCTGTCTGGTGATGAACAGTTGGTGGGGGGCTAGCTGGAACTGATGGGGGATGGACTCCTCTCCTCAGGTTGACTGTAGCTTGGAGGTATAAATAAGGCACTTAGGGTCTTTGTTTCTTTGTTAGTCCAAAGGTAGCAAGGAGAGTTCCACTGCTAAGGTAGTGGCAGAGGAGCTTTCATTTGCTCTGGGGGTTCTTTCCAGGGGGTTGCAGAACTGTTATTGACTTGATAGCTCTGGCAGGGGGTGGCTAGGGCCCCAGACCTAGAGGACCTGCCCAGTGAGGAGATATGGGAATGGACACCTACATAACATTCTGGCCATTTTTCCATAAGACTGCTGTGGTGTGCTGGGGGCCTACTCCAGTTCCTAGTCATTGCAAATATTTCAGTACCTGAAGGTATTAACAGTGAAAGCTGAGAAACAGTGAAGATGTTGGCCCACCCCTGTCTCTGGGAGCTCTGTCCTAGAGAGTTACAGACCTGTTGCTGGTCCAAACACATCTGTAGGAGGTGGCTGGAGACTCCAGTTGGGAGGCCCTACCCAGTGAGGAGAAATGAGATAGGGAACCTTTAAAAAGTAGTCTGGCCACATTTTTGTAGAGAAGTTGTGTTGTGTGGAATACCACTTCCACCCCTGGTTGGTTTGGACTGTTCAAAGCCCAAAGGCTGGATGCCTAAGTTGCCAAAACATCAAAGATGTCAGCCTATCCCTCCCTCTGGGAGCTCTGATCCAGGGAGGTTTCAAATCTCTGTTGGCCAGAAAACACCAGGGGGAAGGCTAGAGACCCCAGCTGGAGGTCCTGACAAGTGAGGAGGAATGGGATTGAGTACCCATTTAAAAAAGCAATCTGGCTGCATTTTCATAGAGCAACTGTACTATGCTAGGGGACCGCTTCTGTTCCTGGTTGGTTTGTACTCTCCATAGCCCAAAGACTGGACAGCTAAGTTGCTAAAACAGCAAAGATAGTGGCCTGTCCCTCCCATTGGAAGCTCTGTCTCAGGGAGGTGCAATGCTGCTACCAGTGGCTGGCCAGAATTCCAAGCCTTTGAGTCTTATCCTGTGAGGTGCCATGAAAGTGGGGCCTGCAGACTACTGCTTTTCAGTCTCCTGGATTCTGCCCCTTTCCTAGGAGTATGTGTGGGGATCTAACCTCCCACTTTACCTGAGTTGCAGCTACTTTTTCTGGGAGGCCCAGAAAGCCTGGATGTCTAAGGCCCCTGGGTCTCCGTATGTGCATGAGTGGCTGTTCTGCTGAGACTCCACATAGCTATGTGTGTCAGCTGTGTGAAAGCCCTGGAAGAGTGGGTTCACCTGGGGATATCCTGACCCAAGGGTTGCAAAGATCCATGGGAGAAGCATGCATTCCTGGGGACACACATTTACTCACCACTTCCCTGTGTTGAGGAGGTTCTCCTGGCTTCATGTCACTCCCTGGTGGGCTGTCATTCTGCCTTGCTTTTCTCCCTTTTCTGTGGTTCAAGTTGTTGCCTTGATTAGTCGCAATGTGTGTACCTGCATGTTTCAGTTTAAGGTGTGTATTTACTTGTCCCTTCTGTTCCTCTCCATGAGAGCTATGCACACTAGCTGCCTCTAGTCAGCCATCTTGTCCCAAGGTTTCAATGAAGAAATTGTGAATAAAATTGAAAAAATTCTTGAAAGAAATGATAATGGAAACACAACATACCAAAACCTATGGGATATAGTGAAAGCAGTCCTGAGAGGAAAGTTTATAGCAATAAACCCATACCTCAAAAGAGTAGAAAAACTTCAAATAAATAACCTAATTACATATCTTAAGGAACTAGAAAAGCAAGAGCAAACTAATCCCCAAACTAGTCAAAGAAAGAAGTAATAAAGACCAGACAGAAATAAATAAAATTGAAATGAAAAAACAATTAAAATGATCAATTAAACAAAAAGTTGGTTTTTTGAAAAGATAAAATTGACTAATCTTTAGACTAATTAAAAAAGAGAGAAGACCCAAAGGAATTATATCAGAGGTAAAAAAAAAAAAAACAACTACTATCTCTTACCATTTACAAAAATCAAATCAAAATGTTTTAATGACTTAAATCTGAGACCTTAAACTATGAAACTACTTAAAAGAAAACATTGAGGAAATGCTCCAGGACAGTGGACTAGGCAAAGATTTGTTGACGAATACACCACAAGCACAGGCAACCGAAGCAAAAATGAACAGACAATATCACATCAAGTTAAAAAACTTCTGTATGGCAAAAAAATAATTAATAAACTAAAGAACCCATAGAATGGGAGAAAATATTTGCAAACAATTCATCTGACAAGGGATTATTAACCAGAATATTTAAGGAGCTCAAACAACTAGATTAGATTATTAGATGTTTTCCAATGGATAGTTTCCAAACTATTAGATGTTTTCTAATAATATTGGAAAACATTTAATAATCTAATTAAAAACTGAGCAAAAGTTCTAAATAGGCTTTCCTCAGAAGAAAACATGCAAATGGCAAACACATATATGAAAAGGTGCTTAATATCATTGATCATCAGACAAATACAAATGAAAACTACAATGAGATATCATCTCATCCCAGTTAAAATGGCTTTTTTCTCCAAAAAAACAGTCAGTGACAAATGCTTGTGAGGATGTGAAGAAAAGGAAACTCTCAAACCATGTTGATGGGAATGTAAATTAGTACAACCACTATGGAGAACAGTTTGGAGGTTTCTCAAAAAGCTAAAAATAGAGCTACCATATGATTGAACAATCTCACTGCTGGATATATACAGAAAACAAAGGAAATCAGTACATCAATGAGATGATAACTGCACTCTCATGTTTATTGCAGCACTATAAACAATAGTCAAGATTTGAAAGCAACCTAAATTTCTACAAACAGATGAATAAATGAAGAAAATTGTGGTACATATACACAATGGAGTACTATTCAGGTATTAAAAAAATGAGATCCTGTTACGTGCAATAACTGGAGGACATTATGTTAAGTGAAATAACCCAGACAAAGAAAGGCAAACTTTACACATTCTCATTTATTTGTGGGAGCTAAAAATTAAAACAATTGAACTCAGGAAGGCAGAGAGTAGAAGGATGGTTACCAGAGGCTGGAAATGGTAGTGAAGGTGAGAGCAGGGAATGGAGTTGGTTAATAGGTAAAAAAACATAGTTAGGAAGAATAAGATCTAGTATTTGATAGCCAACAGGATGACTGCAGTCAACAATAGCTTATTGTATATTTAAAAATATCTAAAAAAAGAGTATAATTATATTGTTTGTAGCCCAAAGTACAAATGTTTGAGATGATGGACACCCAATTTAACCAGATGTGGTTACTATACGTTGTATACTTGTATCAAAATATCTCATGTACCACATAAACATGTACACCTACTATGTAGCCACAAAAATTAAAAATATATAAAAAATACAAGATTCGTTAAAATTAGTAATCGGTGATCTCAGTGCATATATTCTAGAGTTAAGAAGAATTAAGTAAGGGGAACAAAATGAAGATTAGTGAAAACTGTTGTCAAGTAGCTTGACTATGAAGGGGCATATAAATGAGGTTTTCCCCCCTCTTTAGGATAGACTTTAGTACTTTTATATGCTAAGAGAAATGAGTCACCAGAAGAAGACAGATATTTAAAAAAGATGATACAATAAATAATTCCTTTCAGATGAAAATTGTATAGAACCAGAACAAAAGGATAAATTTTCAACAAGAGGATGTTCATGTACATGGGAGAAAAGAATGGGGTACATGGAGATAGATTGTGTGTGTCTGGAATACAAATTTTACTGTGTTCATATCTGATGGTTTCTATTTGTAAAGTAGAAGGTGAGGTTATCTTCATGAGTATTAAAGGTTTTTTCTTTTTCCATCACTGTTATGTTTTATGTAACTCCTTCTAGAAATTATGTTGTGTAAGCAAAAAGGATTTAAGATGAGTCCCAATCAATTTAGAAAGTTTATTTTGCCAAGGTTAAGTACACGCTCCTGACAGGCACAGAGTGTTTTTATACATTTTAGGTAGACATGAGACATCAATCAATATGTGTAAGATGTACGTTGGTTCAGTCCAGAAAATCAGGACAACTAAACGTGAGGAGGGGGCTTCCAGGTCATAGGTTGATAAGATAAGGTTGTGGCTGGGCGCAGTGGCTCACACCTGTAATCCCAGCACTTTCGGAGCCCGAGGCAGGCGGATCATGAGGTCAGGAGATCGAGACCATCCTGGCTAACATGGTGAAACCCTGTCTCTACTAAAAATACAGAAAATTAGCCAGGAGTGGTGGTGGGCACTGTAGTCCCAGCTACTCAGGAGGGTGAGGCAGGAGAATGGCGTGAACCCAGGAGGCACAGCTTGCAGTGAACAGAGATCGTGCCACTGCACTCCAGCCTGGGCAACAGAGCAAGACTCCACCTAAAAAAAAAAAAAGAAAAAAAAAAAGAGAGAGAGAGAGACAAATGGTTACATTCCTTTGAGTTTCCAGTTAGCCTTCCAATGGATATACAATTTACAGGAATAGTCATATATGCTTTAGTCTGGCTTAGGGAAACAATAGGTCAAAGGAACAGATCAAATTTACATTTGTCTCATGTGAGCAGAGGGATGACTTTGAGTTCTGTCTGTCCTTGGTCCAGAAGGAATTTCCTTGTGGGCAAATTTTGTGGGAGATCTGTAGCTTTTTTATTTTTATAGCTATCTTGTTTACGAATAGAATGGGAGGCAGGTTGCCCAACGACAGTTCCCAGTTTCACTTTTACCTTTGGCTTAGGGATTCGAGGATCCCAAGATTTATTTTATTTCATAGTAGTAAAATAATAAGTATTTTGAAGAATCTCTAGGTTCTGTTAATTTCTTGAGGTATTTCTAAACAATGTTTGTGTCTGTCTTCCAATGAAGCTTTACCAACTGAAGTGCTATCGTTAGTTTCTGCTACTTCGACCCTCTGCCTCTTTTCTTTTTATTGAGGGGGCTGCATAGATTCCTGTATGTGCTAACAATCATGCTGTTATTTTGGTCAAAGTCACCTGTGTGCTCTCTGAGCATATTACCTGAAGAAAAAAAATAAATATTTGGGATCAGTAGTATCTCCAATCTGTATTCTTTATTAAGAGTCCTGGAAGGGCATGTTTGGTGTCCTGTACTGCATGCTCCTCATACCTATGTAGGTGCTTGCTAAAGTAACACTGAAGGAACATTTCTATTTATGCAAGAATTATATTTAAAAATTGGATTGTATCAGATGAATACATGGAGAATTAGAGAGGTTAAGTACGTTTCCCTATATTTCCCAATTTTAAGTGAGGCTATGCCTCAAACGTTCTTTGACTCTCCAAAGTTCAAGTTTTTATTCTCATGGAATGACCTAACACCCTTGTGTAGTCCCAGGCTTTATGCTATTTAACTATAGTTCTGTCTTTTGCAGTAAAACAAAATAATTCTATTTGTCATTACACAGAGCACCACCACAAACGACTGAATCTTATTGTTGGCAAAGATTAATGAGATCTGCAGAGGCAGAAGGAGAACTTAATTTTCTAAAAGCAATCTGCAGATTGGGGAGATGCAGCTTTTGGTGCAAAATGAAAGTGGCCTCTGAGGAGGGGCTTGGAAAGTTGGAGATAATAAAGGTGCAAACTTCAGGGCAGGAGAGGAGAATCAGAACAATGAGGAACAGAGTCGTGATCCAATGACCATGAAGCCCAAATCACCAATCTCTCTTAATTGGCTGGTTCCAGGCGATTGGTTGGTTGGCTCCAGGTGGTCATTTGGAGGTACATTGGGGAAATTTCCAGCAGTAGTCTATTTCAGAACTCACAAGAGGAACTGGTTTGACTTGATTGTAGAAAGGAAGGGCCTGTGACACTTTTACACAGTACGTGACTGCTTCTCAGTCAGCTATGATTGCTTGCTTCTGTTTTAACTTTGAGCACCTCAGACATGAGGAATCCATTTTGGGTTTCAGCTGGGGACATACTTTGTGATTTCCCCCTTTTGGCTGAAACTTGCCATAGGCAGCATTGATGACCAACTTATGTTCTTGTTACATATTATTGTCAGAGTGGTGTAGCTAGCTGATTGGAGTCCATGTAGTCCCTCCCTGGGACCCGCGTGGCTGAGGAAGTTATGGCCAATTTGAAGAAGTTGGGACAAGTAAGGCAAGAAGGCAGATAGGCATCTGTTAGATCTTTATCAGTGTCTCTTATGGATGTTTAGTGGTATCAGTTAAGTCTATGAATAAAACCTAGAAGTGTCATGTGATCAAAATCCATGTCAGAGAATTGGCAAAACATTTGTAAAACAGACAAGAACAATTTTTAAAAGAAACTAGCTGCCTAGGCCATAGGAGAAAGATTTAAGACAGAACTGTGGATGACAAGAACTTAGAGTACCATAGTTAAAGATGCAATTGATAAGAAAATATGGTTACTTCTGTGACATACAACAATTTAACATAAAAACCATAATTATTACTAATAATATATACCAATAAATATAAGAATTTAGGAATATTATACAATTTTGGAACACATACCAGTAACACATTTATACAAATATAAATCAAAGTTAAATACCAATTTTAAAAAGTTATCATTGTGTCTTACATGATTTTAACATATCAAGCCTAATATGTCTCTCTTGGACTTCCTGGGGTTCCTGTTATGTCCAAGTTAGTTCGGGACAAAAAACTTGATTTTAGAATTTTCCAATTAATTTTAGAAAGTTTGTTAAATATCAAAGTTTCAAAATTGTTGATCAAAGTAGAATTACAGATCACTAGGAAATATAACAAAAGAGTTCAAAGGCACAAAGCACAAGAAATTATTTGGATAAAACATTAACTGGAATCTCTTTCCTAGGTCACTTATGTAAAAAGTAAAGAAAAACCTGTTTTATAATTTTCTACTAAAGAACAGATGAATCCCTTAGGAATGCCCTATTTTTCTGACATTATAGCCCAACTCTGGCCTTGCATTGGTGTGCTTTTATATTCATAATTGTCTCCTAGTTTTAACCAATTTGATCACATGAAATTCCTTCCATGGGACTAATCATTAACAAACTTTCTACAATTTGTTTAAACTTTTCATTCTGTCCTATATTTTTTGTTTTTTTGTTTTTGTTTTTATTTTTGGCATTCTATCTTAGGATAAAAATTTACCTTCCTTCCTCCTCATTATTTTGATGACACAGTTCTTTCTTTAAAAAAAAAAAAAAAAAAGAAAATTGTTTTTGCTTTTGAACTTTTTACCAAAAACACATATTTGAAAATATACTCTGTATATTTTTAAATATCCCTTCTATTTAGTAGTTTTAATTACATATATTAACTACAATTTTAACTCTTAGTAAACCTAGTTTTCAGAGAAAAACCTAGAGAGTAAGTAATTTTGAACTGTTTTATATTAGAATTTATAGATGAAAATAATTGCATAACTTTTAGAATGAAATGTTTTCTCAAAATTGTTTATTAACACATCTACAAATATTTAGCTTGTCAAAGTATATAAACTCAAATGTTTAATAATTAATGTTGCTGTATTTTAACTTAGATGTGACTCATACATTTTATATTACTTATTTTAATATAACATGACCTTAAGATTTTAAGTTATTAAAAAGAATTTTGAAGCTGTGACACAGGTACCCTTTCTAATGCCTTCCCCAGTTGGCCTGGGTCCCAACTACCCATGTGGCACTGAAAGATAGATATGAAGGGCAGGGCCCATCTAAGTCCTGAATTTACAAACCAGGAGTAGAGCTCAGGACAGAGTACAGAACTGTGGAGATATTGCCTGGAAAATTCAACTTTTTCAGCATGGGCTAGGAGGGGAAGTTGGGCCAGGGAGAATGCGGCCATATTTGGCTTGGCTCTGCCTTGTGGCTGGTGGTCCAGGCACTGAGGACATGTCCTCAGGCCTCATCATGGCAACCTGTCCTCTGGATTTTCCAGAATCCAGAGACGGTCTTTACTAGCTCACAGCAAAATGGGTGCAATGCTTTGGGTGAGGCCAGAAGCCAACCCTTATAGCTTTAGCTCACAGACAAAGCAAGGTAGTATCAAAAATACTAGAGAAGTGAGAGTTTTATGACCTTTAAACATCTTGCAGCAACGGCCAAAAACTGTCTGACCAGTACACCCAGGAAAATGTCTGAATTATATTTAATATTGATAATTCTGAAGACATTCTAATTTTATTTTGACAATAATTTTAAACTAGTTTTGTTTACCAAATATTACTAAAGTCATATGAACTAAATGTATTGGAGGTAGCTTCTATTTTTCTGATAAAATTTTTTTAGATACTTTAAAATATTAATTAGAGCTCTTTCATATATTTTGGTAGCAAAATATCACATACGCATAACACATATAAACATATAGACACACAGACATACAGATAGAAGCAGACCTTATAGATTTATAAGAGTCTTCATTTTCTAGTATTCAAATAGTTTTTCTCCTCCTTATAGAATGGTATGTCCTAAATGTTAGCAAGGCAACTTGAAATTTATACTTCCAAAGATGTAACTTCTTCTATGAAAATTTAAATCTCAAAGGCTTAGATCTAAACACCATTATTTGCTGAGACAAAGAAATAAGTAAGGCCTAGTCAAGACAAGATTTCCAGGAAAAGTATCTTAAACAAAAGTAAGGGTTGTTATACAAATTTAAGCCAATGTCTTTGCCATTGTAAAGTTTCTAGTTGTTTAAGTGTAGGAAGGAAGAGACCCTTATAAATGGTAATTTTTTATAGAACAGATTTCTTTTACAAAGACTTTCACAAACTAGCCAGCTAAATGTCTGAAAGTATTTTTGAGACCAGTCTAGTTAAATAGGTGTGTGTTTTTTTTCTTTTTCTTTTTTTTTTAACCTTAGTTTATTTCTTGATTGGATAACTGACTTCAGGGTAGAGCCCTTTAATAAGGCAAAATACAAAACAGCAACAACAACAAAACATTTTCCATGCCTGGTCTTAGCATGGATAGCTCTAAAAAAGAAGCAATTCTACCTAATGACCTATGGTTTATAAATACCTTATCTAGTATTTCTTTCTTTCTTTTAAACCAAAGGTACCGTTTCTGGTAACTCAACAAAACCAGTAAGTTTTAACCAAGGTTATGACTGAAATGAAGATGAACTAGGGATCTCCAAAAAGATGAAAAGCAGTTGTCACAAGATCCAAAACCATCCCAAAGGTAGCTCAAAGGTAAGTCTCATTAGCCACAAATAAAATACAACTCACATTTCTGTCTGGCCATATTTTCTAGGTTCACAGCTTCTTAGCTGAGTGCCTGTGCAAAAAGGCCCATAAACCCTGTGTGCCCCACAGACAGAAAAAGACAAAATAAAATTCTGTCCATGAGAGAGAAAAGGATCAATAACAAATGGGTACCCTGAAAGGCCAAGAGTCATGCATATAATTTAAAACAAATGGAACTGGTTTCTTGACTGGGCCTCAAACCTGGACCATAGCCATAAATCACAGAATCTTAGCCATTAGACTATAGCGTTAAATGCTTTTGGTAAATCCTGCTGGGGATCTAAAGCAGGCAGTGTGAGTGTACAAAAAATTTTAACTTTGCTTTAGGTAATATTTTTCCTCTTTAGGTTTGTCAAGAGAACTTCTAAGTCAACTCTGACACTATTATGTGTGTCTTTTTTTAAAAAAATGTTTTCATAAATGCAAATAAGGCAATTGTTTAAAATGAGATATTTCTACATTTTTTCTATTTTTAAATTTAGGAGTCTAATTTAAAAGATCCATCTTCTGGCCATTCACAGTTAGAATTCCTAACGGTGTACTTACTCCGATATCAACTCAACCCAATAGGCTTTTCGTGGAAACTTCAGGATGTAGTTTTCCAGGTTTAGGATACATTTTTCCCAGTTAAGAAAGAGGTGTTTGCTGGAGCAGGCATAGAAGAGACAATCTCAGAGATAGTTGTGTGTATGTTGCCTCTGGTAACCCACAACTTTTTTGGGTCCACCAGTCACAGACCCATTAATCTATGACACTTGGTAGGCTCTCCTGGGATTGGACTTTGCCAGTACCAATCAGGCAACAAGGGTTTAGATGACTAAAGCCCAATAGGGGTGGGCTTTCCTGAGAGCTTGACACATTCAGAACATTTTTTTAAAAAGTGTGTTAATAAGAACTGCAAACTGACGAGTCTGCAGGGCTGGCTTGAACAAATGGTCTTTTAGGAGTTTTAGGCTCATGTTGTACCCTATAGTTCTATGCTTTATTACAGAACAACATAAAAACACAAAGACAAAAGAAAAGACCATCTGGGAGAAAAAATATTTTAAATAATATGAATATTCATATCAAAAACTAGCATAAAGCACATCAGAGTCACTACATCCAAGACTAGTCATACAAATCATTTTCTCCAATTAAAAAAGATATTGTGGACTAGACAGTGATTTTTACTGTCTGTCTGCTTGACTGAATTTCACAGAAAGAGAAGCCAGAAGCCCTACTGGTAAGCAATTCTTACCTTTCTGCTGGCTTATCAGGTCTTAGGTTACCTTCACTGCAGCTCCCAGAAGAGCAGAGGGGCTTTGGTGACCTGCTCATAGTGCCAAAACTGTGGGAGCAGAGGGAAAGCTTCCCCTTTGCCCATTGAAGGTTCAAGCAATAATCAACTCACAAAGGGAATCAATAGGAGAAGTAGCATACAAATTTATTAACTTGATCACAGGGAATAACCCCAGTTATTACCTACTTCTTGATAAATGAAAAGTCTCAAGGAGAAACTTACCCTTCTGTCAAGTAGAACAACTAGCTGGATATAACTCAGGACTGTCAACCAACTGGGAGGACCAAGACTCAGGAAAGACTCACCCAGCCACCTCTAACTGTGGCGGAGCCACTGTGAGTCCTCATAATGTTCCAGAAAAAGAAGGTGGTGGTGAGAAGGGGAAAGTGATGGACGAGGGGCGGGGTGAGATGCAAGTAGGGGAGCAGGGAGACACAGGGTGCTTTGTTTTAAGGTCTGAGAGCCTTTCATGTTTTCACAGATACTGGTTAAATCTTCAGATAGGTCTCCTTTTACAATTTAGAGAGGTTCCAGTTGTGTTTGGAGCTTTCAAATATTCAAATTAAAGAAAAGACTCATTATTTTTGAGAAGTCAGACTTCTCTTAGTTTTGTGTGTAGATACTACAATTTAGATGCATTTCTCAGGTCAATTGTTATACAACCTTTGTTTTAAATTTGAAAAACCACCAGAGTGCCTGACGGTAGCCAGTCAGAGACTGTTCCTTTAGAATCTGGGTCACCCATAACACTCACCTTATGAAGGTACCCCTTTGAATGCAGCTGAAGTGTAAGTGTCCTCACAAAACTGAAGTTCGAGTGTACCCTACAAAGTGCAAGCATATCCCCGAAGTGTGGGCATACTCTATTAGTGGCTACCCCATAGAGCTGGATGGGTAGACTTCCTAAAGAAAATAAAGTCTCCAAAACTTCAGCCAAAAAATGGGGAACCTTAGATTCGAAAAGCCTTGCCCAATTCCTCCCTGATGCATCCAGGAAGTACTGAACATAAGCGGCTCATGTAGGCACCTATGCATTGGTCCAAATGGCATTGGAAAAGAGCTTTGGGGCCACTTCAGATCCCATCCTCCTCATCAACAAATGTTAACAAAAGATCAGTGAGACCTGCAGAGGCAAAAGGAAAACTTTATTTTCAAAAAGCCATCTGCAGATAGGGGAGATGCAGCCTTCAGTGCAAAATAAAAGTGGGCTTTCAGAAGAGTTTTGGAAAGTTAGAGATTATAAAGGCAAAAACTGCAGGGAAGAGAAGAGGAGTCAGGGGAGTGAGGGACACAGCCTTGATTGGATGACCTTTAAACTCCAAATCATGTCTTTCTTAATCAGCTGGTTCCAGGTAGTTGGTTGGTTGGCTCCAGGTGGTCTGTTGGTGATATGTTGGGGGAAATTTCCAGCTGTAGTCTATCTCAGCCCTCACAAGAGGAACTGGTTTGGCTTGATTGTAGAAGGAAAAGTCCTGTGACACTTTTATAACATCTTACTGAGAACACAAAGTACATGACCACCCCTCACCCAGGTAGGGCTGTCTGATTCTATGTTAAATTTGAACACCTCAGTTAGCCATGGGGAGTCCATTTTATCTGTCAGCCAGGCACGTACTGTAATACCATATTTGTCTTTCTGATGCATATCATCTTTAACTACCTTGAGTTTTCCTTGAAGATAATGGTTTGCAAACTCTTTCAATATCCTGGCAGCCTCTGTGAATAAGCTTTAGTTCTGAGTCTTAGGGAAGCTGTCATAAAATAAAAATAGCATCAAATTTTAGCTGAGATTGAGTTTTGTTTTGACAAATTCCAGGATTTGAAACCTGAACAGGACACTTAGTCTCTGCATCTCTTTTATTCATTTGTAGATGAAAATGGCATCTAAGCCAGCACAAGGTTTTTCTTTTTAAACAGGTTTATTGATGTATTATAAAGTGCAACATTTCAAAGTATATAGTTCAATGTTTTTTAGTACACAGTTGGCTCTCCATGTTCCCAGGTTCTCTGTATCCACAGATTCAACCAACCATGGATCATTTACAGTGCTGTGCAAAGAACACCATAATCTAATTTTAGAACATTTTCATTACCCCTACAAGAAACACTGTAGCCATTAGCAGTCACTACTCACCACCCCCAGCTTCCTTCCCCACCACCTTATCCTCAGTGCTGGGTAAATACTAATCTGCTATCTTTTGAAATATATTTGTCTGTTGTGTGCATTTCAGAATAGATAAAATCATATCATTTTTGCTATTTTCTAACTGGTTTCTTTTACATAGCCTAATGTTTTCAAAGTTACTCCATGTTATAGCATGCATCAGTAATTCATTTTATAGTCAACTAATATTCATTGTATGGATATGATACAATTTGTTCATCAGTTGATGGACATTTGGATTGTTTCCATTTTTCAACTCTAATGAATAATGCAACTCTAAACAGTTGTGTATAGGTTTTTATGTGGACATATGTTTTCATTTCTCTGGAGTGGAATCGTAGGAGTGGAATTGCTTCACATGATAATTTTGCATTCGTATGGTAACTCTATGTTTAACATTTTGGGAAACTGCCAAGCTGTTTTCCAAAGCGACTTTACCGTTTTAAATTCCCACCAACAAGCATTTTATGAGAACTAAAAGATTGAGTTAATAGTCAGAGGAATAAATAAATGCTTAAGCACTATCCATAGTTATTCTTATTATCTTATTTTGTCTAACTTCTCCCAGAAAGCAAGCAGCACGTGTGTGTGTGTGTGTGTGTGTGTTCGTATACCTGTGTGTGTGTGTGCACGATTGCGCATTTTAACAAATCTCCCAGTCATCTTGAGGGTTTCTTTAGGTAATTCCTAGACTTAATGTTTGTGGCTTATGAGCTCATGTTTTGTTATTAAGGCTCTAGTGAGGCAAAGAACAGATGTGAGTCTGGTATGTTCAAATTAGCTCTCCAGTTAGCTACTTGCATTCTAACAATCCTAACCTTGGCCAGTCATCTCTCAGGAACATGCCAATGATTTCACACATGTGGATCAGACAGCAGTTGTGGTCAGTCTGACTAAAAAAAATGACTGGGAAGAAAAGTTACTCCATTTGTTCCAGAGATGGAGGGTGATTTGTGCTAATTTACAGGTAGGACAATACTAATTACAATGACAGAATTGAGAACTATCGAGAAGTTCATGAGCACATGACTTAGAGAAGGGGCTTGTCTTTTACTGTCTCTATTTCATATGAGACTCCATTCTTAGGGGCAAGAATCACATCTTAGCCTGTTACTGTATAGAAGTACATATGGACATAGTATTACATAATCAAAATAGGAAATTCTATACCTGTTATAAATGTATTTCATTTCAGTTTATCTATACATATTTAGAAGGCAGGAAATTACTTTTTACTAAACATTTATCTTTGTCATAAATATTTCTCATCTAATATCCAAACTATTCAAAGTGATTTTTTTATTTTTAAATTTTCATTTTAAATTTTAGAGACAGGGTTTTGCCCCGTCATCCACATTGAAGTGCAGTGATGTGATCATAGCTCACTGCAGCCTCAAACTCCTGGGCTAAAGCCGTCCCTCCTTAGCCTCTAGACTAGCAGCTAGGACTACATGTACATGCTGCCACGCTCAGCTAGGATTTTTTTTTTTTTTTGTAGAGACAGGGTCTCACTATGTTAACCAGGCTGGTCTATAACTCTTGGCCTCAAGCAATCATCCCACCTTGGCCGCCCGAAGTGTTGGGATTACAGGTGTGAAACACTGCACCTGGCCAAGAGATACTTTTTATTCTCTTTATTACAGACTAGCAAAACTAATACTCAAATCACCGAACACCCAGTTCCCAGGATAGATGAGCAATGAGCACTCACTAATTTTTTCAACTATTAAACCAAAGAAATAAGCAAGAATACGTAGTTACTTTGATTAAAAAAAATGTTTCTATTTTAATACTTCATGTAATAGGAAATTATTCTTAGTGATAAGCCTTATTAAATATTTAGGTAAAAAGGTTTATTTAGAAGTATTTGCCCAGATCAATTTTTTTATAGGTTATTAAGGTAAAGGGATTCTAAGATTAGATATGGAGATAGTCATTTTCTATAAAGATTGATTTGAGATACTCTAAAATTTCCCAAAATACATAACCCAGAGCCTTATCAATTATACAAGGGTCTTCAATGGTGTTCCTGAACACGTTTGGTAGACAAATCTACAAAATAAAAACACCTCAGATCATTCATCTCTAATTCCTTTGGTTAAACATCTCTTTGGTGAATTCCCAACACTTGACCACACCACCCTTAGAGCTTTGCTGAAATTAACCAGCCCTTACCTTCCTGGTTATAAGTGTCCTTGTACCCTTTCTGGAGTGATATTAAGACAATCAGTTTTCAATAATAAATAGAGGATACATCAGTGCAAGAATGTCTAGTCAAGGATAAAGGCTAAAGGAGAGTACAATCCAGTAAACTGCATTTACAGGATGGAAGCGAGGCATGGAAAATATGGTAAGGATATCACAAAATTTATTCACTGAATGGTCACTATATACTTACGGTGTGGCATGGTTATTATCATGTCTATGATAGGACTATTACCATGTCTATGATAGGACTATTACCATGTCTATGATAGGACTGCAGCTGTCTGAACAAACGAAGTAATGGTTCAATTGTTTAACTTCTATTTTGATCTATTTATTTATTTAGTCCTGTTTGTTTCAGTTTTATTTAGTTCTGTTTGCTGCACTAATCTGGCAATACTCAGAGCATCTCCTTCTCAGAAGAACCATAAGTTCTCTCCTCTGAGTATCTGAGGCATCAGTACCGGAAAAGCTGTGTCCCTTTGGTCTAAGTCTCAGCTTTGTAAAGTTCCTCTCAGAAGCTTCTAAATATTGATAATTCCATTCTCCTCCTTTGTTTCCCCAATCTTAGGGTGGTAGCTACAGTTACTGCTTCTGTGATATCTTTGTGTTCTCTTTTTTCTTTTCAGTTTTTAAATACCCGGGTAACAGTCCTTTTTGCTAAATTCACTCTATTAAAATCACTTGAATATTTTCTGTTTTCTGATTAGACCCTGATGATTACAATCACAGAGGAGTAGACTATAGTTTATGGGTAGTTGATAGGTCTTTTCAGATATCAAACATTTGAATGTGAAAGAAAATAAATTCAATATATTTCACTGTGCTGGCTTCTTTATATTTCCTTCTTGAAGAGTCTCTGCCCTTATATTTTACTACCATTAATAGTCGTATCCTGGAACGTGTGATCATGGCCACAGCTGACTGGACCGCAGTGGGCACATTACTTAGGGACAACAGATTCCAGGCTGATCAATTGTCTTTGACAATGTTTGACATAAAGTGCTCTGCCCAAAGATAGATGAGCTGAGCCACTGAGCCAAAAGGATTCTTTTTTGGAGATTTTTGAACCAAGAATCCCAGTTCAAAGCTGGACCAAAAGAAGCATACAATGCTGCTGAATCAGATTAATGGCAGAGCCTTGGTAGCTCATGAATTATTGCCATGGAGTTTTTCAGAGACACTTGACCTATGAATCACTCTCTTTTACCCTCAGCAAAAGCATTTTCATAATTAAGACTTGGTTTATTTTGCAAGATAGATATATCCTTGTCATTTGAATGTTCAAGCAGATAATTGATAGCTGTCAACTTTGTTTTGGAGGGGATTTCTTCAATGAAAGCTTTCAGGTTAGAATATAAGATGTGTATGTATTTCTGGGCTTTGCTCTAGACCCACTGAATAAGGATATCCTAAGAATGGGTTCAAGTGATATACATTAAAAATAGCAGTAATAACAATAAGAACAACTCTCTCCTCTAGGTAATGCTGAAGTCGATCAACCAGAGGTAGAAGGAAAAGGACTATATGGCTATTCTGGCTATCAATTGCTGAGTGACAAACTATCCTAACACTCAGTGTCTCACCATTTTTATTATATCTCATGACTTTCTGTGTCATGAATTCAAGCAGGTTTCTGCTGAGTGATTCTTCTGTGCCATCCGGCATGGAGTAGGGTGATATTTAACTAGATGCTAGTTTCATCTGGAGCATACAGGATAGCTTCACTATATGCCTGGTGTGTTGGTGGGGACAGCTGAGCTGTTCTTCCTCTCTATATAGTTTCTGAACATCTGCTTGTAGTTTTGCCAGCAGGGGAGTTGAACATCTTATATGGTGGCTTGGTGTCCTGTGGTGGCTAAGGACACTCACATGTTAACAATCCTTAAAGTGTAGGCCTGAATCTGGTATGTAACACTTTGAGTGTTCTCTACTGGTTAAAGCTGTTAAACTGCAGCCCAGATTTGATGGGAGGGAAAATAGGCCCCATCTTTCAGTGAGAGAAGAGTTAAAGAATTTGTGGCCATCTTTAATCCATTACTATGACATCTTGAAGTATTGTAAATTATGTCTTTAAATCCTGAGAGAATGGCATATAAGAAGGGTAATTACAAGATCTGTAAGTCATAGGAAGACAGCCAGACAGACAGGGCACTGCTAGCCAAAGTGATGTCTGGTGTGTTTTCTGTTAGAAAAAGATGCATAGGATGATGAAGGAAACACAAACAGAAGGAAGTGCACCGGGGATAATTTTACCATAGGCAGAGTATTATTTATGACTTTTCCAATTGTAGTAGCCCACTGGGATACTATGGCAAAGAATTTGAGTCTGTAGGTTATTTGTGAATTGGAGGTGGGTATTCTTTGCTAAATTGTCACCAAAGGTATGAAAGTAAATGCTATCAACCACGAGTAATCATGATAGCAACAATTATACTAATAAATTCAACTGACACTTTTTTCAAGTTAATATGAATATATGCATTCTTTCCATTGAAATAATCTACATCTTTAACTGAGAAGGAAAGAAAGAGAAATGTTTAATTAACAGTCTTTTAGGCCAGGTATGGTGGCTCATGTCTGGAATCCCAGCACTTTGGGGGGTTAAGTTGGAGGATTACTTGAGGCTAGATGTTCCAGACCAGCCTGTGCAACATGGTGAAACCATATTACTTCAAAAAATAAGAAACTAGCTGAGTGCGGTAATATGCACCTGTAGTCCTAGCTACTCAGGAGGATGAGGGAGGAGGATCTCTAGGGCCCAGCAGTTTGAGGCTAGAGTGATGCAGTGAGCTATAATTGTGCTACAGCACTCTGGCCTGGGTGACAGAGTGAGATCCTGTCTCAAAAAAAAAAAAAATTCCTTTAGATTTTTAGAAGTTATCACGATATTGATTCTTCCTATCCAGGAGCATGGAAAGTTTTTTTTTTTTTTTATTATACTTTAAGTTTTAGGGTACATGTGTGCAATGTGCAGGTTTGTTACATATGTATCCATGTGCCATGTTGGTGTGCTGCACCCATTAACTCATCATTTAGCATTAGGTGTATCTCCTAATGCTGTCCCTCCCCCCTCCACCACCCCACAACAGTCCCCGGAGTGTGATGTTCCCCTTCCTGTGTCCATGTGTTCTCATTGTTCGATTCCCACCTATGAGTGAGAACATGCGGTGTTTGGTTTTTTTGTCCTTGTGATAGTTTACTGAGAATGATGTTTTCCAGTTTCATCCATGTCCCTACAAAGGACATGAACTCATCACTTTTTATGGCTGCATAGTATTCCATGGTGTATATGTGCCACATTTTCTGAATCCAGTCTATCGTTGTTGGACACTTGGGTTGGTTCCAAGTCTTTGTTATTGTGAATAGTGCCGCAATAAACATACGTGTGCATGTGTCTTTATAGCAGCATGATTTATAGTCCTTTGGGGATATACCCAGTGGATGGCTGGGTCAAATGGTATTTCTAGTTCTAGATCTCTGAGGAATCGCCACACTGACTTTTACTTCCACAATGATTGAACTAGTTTACATTCCCACCAACAGTGTAAAAGTGTTCCTATTTCTCCACATCCTCTCCAGCACCTGTTGTTTCCTGATTTTTTTAATGATGGCCATTCTAACTGGTGTGAGATGGTATCTCATTGTGGTTTTGATTTGCATTTCTCTGATGGCCAGTGATGATGAGCATTTTTTCATGTGTCTTTTGGCTGCATAAATGTCTTCTTTTGAGAAGTGTCTGTTCATGTCCTTTGCCCACTTTTTGATGGGGTTGTTTGTTTTTTTCTTATAAATTTGTTTGAGTTCATTGTAGATTCTGGATATTAGCCCTTTGTCAGATGAGTAGGTTGCGAAAATTTTCTCCCATTTTGTAGGTTGCCTGTTCACTCTGATGGTAGTTTCTTTTGCTGTGCAGAAGTTCTTTAGTTTAATTAGATCCCATTTGTCAATTTTGGCTTTCGTTGCCATTGCTTTTTATGTTTTAGACATGAAGTCCTTGCCCATGCCTATGTCCTGAATGGTATTGCCTAGGTTTTCTTCTAGGGTTTTTATGGTTTTAGGTCTAACATGTAAGTCTTTATTCCATCTTGAATTAATTTTTGTATAAGGTGTAAGGAAGCTATCCAGTTTCAGCTTTCTACATATGGCTAGCCAGTTTTCTCAGCACCATTTATTAAATAGGGAATCTTTTCCCCATTTCTTGTTTTTGTCAGGTTTGTCAAAGATCAGATAGTTGTAGATATGTGGCATTATTTCTGAGGACTCTGTTCTGTTCCATTGATCTATGTCTCTGTTTTGGTACCAGTACCATGCTGTTTTGGTTACTGTAGCCTTGTAGTATAGTTTGAAGGCAGGTAGCGTGATGCCTCCAGCTTTGTTCTTTTGGCTTAGGATTGACTTGGCGATGCGGTCTCTTTTTTGGTTCCATATGAACTTTAAAGTAGTTTTTTCCAATTTTGTGAAGAAAGTCATTGGTAGCTTGATGGGGATGGCATTGAGTCTATAAATGACCTTGGGCAGTATGGCCATTTTCAACGTGTTGATTCTTCCAACCCATGAGCATGGAATGTTCTTCCATTTGTTTGTATCCTCTTTTATTTCATTGAGCAGTGGTTTGTAGTTCTCCTTGAGGAGGTCCTTCATGTTCCTTGTAAGTTGGATTCCTAGGTATTTTATTCTCTTTGAAGCAATTGTGAATGGGAGTTCACTCATGATTTGGCTGTTTGTCTGTGATTGGTGTACAAGAATGCTTGTGATTTTTGTACATTGATTTTGTATCCTGAGACTTTGCTGAAGTTGCTAATCAGCTTGAGGAGATTTTGGGCTGAGACAATGGGGTTTTCTAGGTATACAATCATGTCATCTGCAAACAGGGACAATTTGACTTCCTCTTTTCCTAATTGAATACCCTTCATTTCCTTCTCCTGCCTGATTGCCCTGACCAGAACTTCCAACACTATGTTGAATAGGAGTGATGAGAGAGGGCATCCCTGTCTTGTGCCAGTTTTCAAAGGGAATGCTTCCAGTTTTTTCCCATTCAGTATGATATTGGCTGTGGGTTTGTCATAGATAGCTCTTATTATTTTGAGATACGTCCCATCATACCTAATTCATTGAGAGTTTTTAGCATGAAGGGTTGTTGAATTTTGTCAAAGGTCTTTTCTGCATCTATTGAGATAATCATGTGGTTTTTGTCTTTGGTTCTGTTTATATGCTGGATTACATTTATTGATTTGCGTATGTTGAAATTTTTTGAATTTGTTTGTGTCCTTTCTTATTTCCTTTAGCAGTGGTTTGTAGTTCTCCGTGAAGAGGTCCTTTGCATCCCTTGTAATTTGTATTCCTAGGTATTTTATTCTCTTTGTAGCATTTGTGAATGGGAGTTCAGTCATGATTTGGCTCTCTGTTTGTCTATTATTGGTGTATAGAAATGCTTGTGATTTTTGCACCTTGATTTTGTATCCTGGGATTTTGCCAAAGTTGCTTATCAGCTTAAGGGGATTTGGGGCTGAGATGATGGGGTTTTCTTAATATACAATCATGTCATCTGCAAACAGAGACAATTTGACTTCCTCTCTTCCTATCTGAATACACTTTATTTCATTCTCTTGCCTAATTGTCCTGGCCAGAACTTCTAATACTATGTTGAATAGGAGTGGTGAGAGAGGGCATCATTGTCTTGTGCCAATTTTCACAGGGAATGCTTCCAGCTTTTGTCCATTCAGTGTGATATTGGCTGTGGATTTGTCATAAATGGCTCTTATTATTTTGAGATACGTTCCATCAGTACCTAGTTTATTGAGAGTTTTTAGCATGTAAGCGTGTTGAATTTTTATCGAAGGACTTTTCTGCATCTACTGAGATAATCGTGGTTTTTGTCATTGGTTCTGTTTATGTGATAGATTGTGTTTATTGATTTGTATGTGTTGAACCAGCCTTGTATCCCAGGGCTGAAGCCAACTTGATGGTGGTGGATAAGCTTTTTGATGTGCTGCTGCTTCGGTTTGTCAGCATTTTATTGAGGATTTTCACATCGATGTTCATCAGGATATTGGCCCGAAATGTTCTTTTTGGCTGTGTCTCTGCCCGGTTCTGGTATCAGGATGATGCTGGCCTCATAAAATGAGTTAGGGAGGATTCCCTCTTTGTGTATTGTTTGAAATAGTTTGAGAAGGAATGATACCAGCTCCTCTTTGTACCCCTGGTAGAATTCGGCTGTGAATCCATCTGGTTCTAGGATTTCTTGTTTGGTAGGCCATTAATCACTGCCTCAATTTTATAACTTGTTATTGGTCTATTCAGGGATTCACCTTCTTCCTGGTTTAGACTTGGAAGGCTGTAAGTGTCCAGGAATTTATCAATTTCTTCTAGATTTTCTAGTTTTTTGGTGTAGAGGTGTTTATAGTATTCTCTGATGGTAGTTTGTATATCTGTGGGATCAGTGATGATATCCCCTTTATCATTTTTTATTGTGCCTATTTGATTGTTCTGTCTTTTCTTCTTTATTTATCTGGTTAGCAGTATCTATTTTGTTGATCTTTTCAAAAAAACCACCTCCTGGATTCAATGATTTTTTTAAAGGGTTTTTCATGTCTCTATCTCCTTTGGTTCTGCTCTGATTTTAGTTATTTCTTGTCTTTTGCTAGCTTTTGAATTTCTTTGCTCTTACTTCTCTAGTTCTTTTAATTATGGTGTTAGGGTGTTGATTTTAGATCTTTCCCACTTTCTCCTATGGGCATTTAGTGTTATAAATTTCCCTCTAAACACTGCTTTAGCTGTGTCCCAGACATAGCTTTAACTGGTACATTGTGTCTTGGTTCTCATTGGTTTCAAAGAACTTATTTATTTCTGCCTTAATTTTGTTATTTATCCAGTAGTCATTCAGGAGCAGATTGTTCAGTTTCCATGTAGTTGTGCAGTTTTGAATGAGTTTCTTAATCCTGAATTCTAATTTGATTGCACTGTGGTCTAAGAGACTGTTTGTTATGATTTTCATTCTTTTGCATTTACTGAGGAGTGTTTTACTTTCAATTATGTGGTAGATTTTAGAATAAGTCTGATGAGGTGCTGAGAAGAATGTGTATTCTGTTGATTTGGGGTGGAGAGTTCTGTAGATGTCTATTAGGTCCACTTGGTCCAGAGCTGAGTTCAAGTCCTGAATATCCTTGTTAATTTTCTGTCTTGTTGATCTGTCTAATATTGAAAGTGGGGTGTTAAAGTCTCCCACTTTTATTGTGTGGGAGTCTAAGTCTCTTTGTAGGTCTCTAAGAACTTGCTTTATGAATCTGTGTACTCCTGTATTGAGTGCATATATATTTGGGATAGTTAGCTCTTCTTGTTGCATTGATCACTTTACCATTATGTAATGCCCTTCTTTGTCTTTTTTGATCTTTGTTGGTTTAATGTCTGTTTTATCAGTGACTAGGTTAGCAACCTCTACTTGTTTTTTTTTTTTTTTTGCTTTCCATTTGATTGATGAATATTCCTCCATCCCTTTATTTTGAGCCTATATGTGTCTTTGCACATGAGATGGGTGTCCTGAATACAGCACAACAATGGGTCTTGACTCTTTATCCAGTTTGCCAATCTGTGTCTTTTAGTTGGGGCATTTTGTCCATTAACATTTAAAGTTAATATTGTTATGTGTGAATTTGATCCTGTTATTATGATGCTAGTTCATTTTTTTGCCCGTTAGTTGATGTAGTTTCTTCATAGTGTTGATGGTCTTTACAATTTGGTATGTTTTTGCAGTCACTGGAACCAGTTTTTCCTTTGCATATTTAGTGCTTCCTTCAGGAGTTCTTGTAAGGCAGGCCTGGTGTTGACAACATCTCTTAGCATTTGCTTGTCTTTAAGGATTTTAGTTCTCATTCACTTATGAAGCTTAGTTTGGCTGGTTATGAAATTCTGGGTTGAAAATTATTTTCTTTAAGATTGTTGAATATTGGCCCCCACTCTCTTCTGGCTTGTAGGGTTTGTGCAGAGAGATCTGCTATTAGTCTGAGGGGCTTCCCTTTGTGGGTAACCAGACTTTTTTCTCTGGCTGCTCTTAACATTTTTCCCTTCATTTCACCCTTGGTGAATCTGACAATCTTGTGTCTTGTGGTTGCTCTTCTCAAGAAATATCATTGTGGTGTTCTCTGTATTTTCTGAATTTGAATGTTGGCCTGTCTTGCTAGGTTGGGGAAGTTCTCCTGGATAATATCCTGAAGAATGTTTCCCCACTTGGTTCCATTCTCCCCATCACTTTCAGGTACACCAATTAAACATAGGTTTGGTCTTTTCATGTGGTCCCTTTTTTCTTGGAGGCTTTGTTCCTTCCTTTTCATTCTTTTTTCCTCTAATCTTATCTTCACACCTTGCTTCATTAAGTTGATCTTCAATCTCTTGATATCCTTTCTTATGCTTGATCAATTCGGCTGTTGATATTTGTGCATGTTTCACAAAGTTCTCGTGCTGTGTTTTTCAGCTCCATCAGGTCATTTTTGTTCTTCTCAAAACTGGTTATTCTATTTAGCAATTCCTCTAACCTTATTTCAAGGTTCTCAGCTTCCTTGCATGGGTTATAACATGGTCCTTTAGCTCAGAGGAGTATGTTATTGCCCACCTTCTGAAGCCTACTTCCATTAATTTGTCAAACTCATTCTCCATCCAGTTTTGTTCCGTTGCTGGTGAGGAGTTGTGATTCTTTGGAGGAGAAGAGGCGTTCTTATTTTTGGAGTTTTCAGTCTTTTTGCTCTGGTTTTTCCTCATCTTTGTGGATTTATCTACCTTTGGTCTTTGATGTTGATGACCTTTGGATGGGTTTTTTTGTGTGTGGACATCCTTTTTGTTGATGTTGATGTTATTCCTTTCCATTTGTTAGTTTTACTTCTAACAGTCAGGCCCCTCTGCTGTAGGTCTGCTAGAGTTTGCTGGAGGTCCGCTCCAGACCCCATTTGCCTGGGTATCACCAGCGGAGGCTGCAGAACAGCAAAGTTTGCTGCCTGTTCCTTCCACTGAAAGCTTCATCCCAGAGAGGTACCTGCCAGATGCCAGCTGGAGCTCTCCTGTATGAGGTGTCTGTTGAACCCTGCTGGGAGTCGTCTCCCAGTCAGGAGGCATGGGCGTCAAGGACCCACTTGAGGAGGCAGTCTGTCCCTTAGCAGAGCATGAGCCATGTGTCGGGAGACCCACTGCTCTCTTTAGAGCCAGCAGGCAGGAACGTTTAGTCTACTGAAGCTGCTCCCACAGCTGCCCCTTCCCCCAAGTGCTCTGTCCCAGGGAGATGGGGGTTTTATCTATAAGCCAATGACTTGAGCTACTGCCTTTCTTTCAGTGATGCCCTGCCCAGAGAGGAGGAATTTACAGAGGTAGTCTGGCTACAGTGGCTTTGAGGTGTGCTCCACCCACTTCAAACTTCCTGGTGGCTTTGTTTACACCATGAGGGGAAAACCACCTATTCAAGTCTCAGTAATGGCAGACGCCCTTCCCCCTCACCAAGCTCAAGCATCCTGTGTTGGCTTCCGACTGCTGTACTGGCAGTGAGAATTTCAAGCCAGTGGAACTTAGCTTGCAGGACTCCATGGGGGTGGGATCCGCTAAGCTAGACCACTTGGCTCCCTGGCTTCAGCCCCCTTTCCAGGGCAGTGAACAGTTCTATCTCACTGACGTTCCAGGCACCACTGGGGCATGAAAAAAAACTCCTGCAGCTAGCCTGATGTCTGCCCAAACTGCCGCCCAGCTTTGTGCTTGAAACCCAAGGCCCTAGTGGTGTAGGCGCCTGAGGGAATCTCCTGGTCTGCGGGTTGTGAAGACCATGGGAAAAGCATAGGATCTGGGCCAGAATGCATTGTCCCTCACAGCACAGTCCCTCACAGCTTCCCTTAACTAGGGGAGGGAGTTCCCTGACCCCTTGCACTTCCCGGGTGAGGGAATACCCCACCCTTCTTCAGCTCGCCCTCCGTGGGCTGCACCTACTGCCTAGCCAGTCCCAGTGAGGTGAACTGCATACCTCAGTTGGAAATGCAGAAATCACCTGCCTTCTGCATTGATCTCGCTGGGAACTACAGACCAGAGCTGTTCCTATTTGGCCATCTTGCCATTCATGAAAATGGCCATACTGCCCAAAGTAATTTATATATTCCATGCTATCCCTATCAAGCTACCATTGACTTTCTTCACAGCATTAGGAAAAACTACTTTAAATTTTATATGGAGCCAAAAAAGACCCTGTATAGCCAAGACAGTCATAAGCAAAAAGAACAAAGCTGGAGGCATCATGCCACCTGACTTCAAACTGTACTACAAGACTACAGTAACCAAAACAGGATAATACTGGTACCAAAACAGACATATAGACCAATAGAACAGAACAGAGGCCTCAGAAATAATACCACACATCTACAACCATCTGATCTTTGACAAACCTGACAAAAATAAGCAATAGGGAAAGGATTCCCTATTTAATAAATGGTGTTGGGAAAACCAACACCATTATAAAAAATACCTTATAAAAAATTAACTGAAGATGAATTAAAGACTTAAATGTAAGACCTAAAACCATAAAAACGCAAGGAGAAAACCTAGGCAATACCTAGGTATGGGCAAAGACTTCATGACTATAACACCAAAAGCAATGGCAACAAAAGCCAAAATTGACAAATGGGATGTAATTAAACTAAAGAGCTCCTACACAGCAAAAGAAACTATCATCAGAGTGAACAGGAAACCTACAGTATGGTTGAAAATTTTTGCAATCTATCCATCTGACAAAGTGCTGGTATGCAGCATCTGCAAGGAACTTCATCAAATTTACAAGAAATAATCAACCCATCAAAAAGTGAGTGAAGGATATGAACAGACACTTCTCAGAAGAAGACATTTGACCCTGGCATGGTGACTCACACCTGTAATCCTAGCACTTTAGGAGGCCAAGGCAGGCAGATCACAAGGTCAGGAGATTGAGACCATCCTGGCTAACATGGTGAAACCCCGTCTCTACTAAAAATAAAAAAATAAAAAAAAAGTTAGCCAGGCGTGGTGGCGGGTGCCTGTAGTCCCAGCTACTTGGGAGGCTGAGACAGGAGAATTGCTTGAACCCAGTAGGTGAAGGTTGCAGTGAGGTGAGATCATGCCATGGCATTCCAGCCTGAGTAACAGAGTGAGACCCCGTCTTAAAAAATATAAAATAAAATAAAATAAAATAAAAGACATTTATACAGCCAACAAACATATGAAAAAAACCTCATCATCACTGGTCATTACAGAAATGCGAATCAAAACCACAGTGAGATACCATCACGTGCCAGTTAGAATGGTGATCATTAAAAGTCAGAAAACAATAGGTGCTGGAAAGGATGTGGACAAATAGGAATGGTTTTTACACTGTTGGTGGGAGCGTAAATTAGTTCAACCATAGTGGAAGACAGTGTGGTGATTCCTCAAGGATCTAGAATCAGAAATACCATTTGACCCAGCAATCCCATTACTGGGTATATACCAGTAAAGGATTATAAATCATGCTGCTATAAAGACACATGCACCCATGTATTTATTGCAGCACTATTCACAATAGCAAAGACTTGGAACCAACCCAAATGCCCATCAATGATAGACTGGATAAAGAAAATGTGGCAAATATACACCATGGAATACTATACAGCCTTAAAAACTGATGATTTCATGTCCTTTGCAGGGATGTGGATGAAGCTGGAAACCATCATTCTCAGCAAACTTAACACAGGAACAGAAAACCAACCGCATGTTCTCACTCATAAGTAGGAGTTGAACAATGAGAACACGTGGACACAGGGAGGGGAACATCATACACTGAGGCCTGTTGGAGGCTGGGGAACTAGGGGAGGGATAGCATTAGGAGAAATACCTAATGTAGATGATGGGTTGATGGGTACAGTAAACTACCATGGCATTTGTATACGCATGTAACAAACTTGCACATTTTGATCATGTAACCCAGAACTTAAAGTATAATAAAAAAAGAAACTATTTTTAAATGATATTATGAAACATAGTAGTGTTACTGTTGTAATTTTTCTTGGAAGCTGAATTGATTGCATTTCTCCCATTATAACTTAAGTCTTCTAGATTTCCTTTCTTAAAGATAGAGCAAGTTATTCTTTCTGAAATATATAAAGTGGTAAACTTGCTTTCTTCTTTGTTTTAAAATTATTTCACAAATGCATTTGTGAGCTATGAATATGCTGTTGGTGTTATTTACATTTGAGAGCAGATTAAATATATTTTTGTTTTTATTAATTATGAAACTCTAGCATTGGGGATTGCTATTTGGTTTTGTTTTACTTTTTATATATTTAATTTTTATTCTTGGTAAGATTTGATTATTACTTTGCTCCAAGCTGCTGAGTTGCTCAGAAATGAAATTGACACAGACTCCTTAGTATTAGATATGTTGATTTGAATTAACAACACAGAAGAGTGTTTAAATGAAAATGTAATGTCATTTAATAAATTAACATGTGGAAAAAAACCCTCAGACTAAAATGTGATTTAACAAAGTTTCTTGAAGTTTGTTTTGTTGAATTAACGACTGGGAAACTAAGTTCATTTTGTTGATAATCTCTCAATGCAGTAATAATAATAAAGTTGTAAGAGCAACAGGTTACATCCTAACCAGGTCTCCTCTGCCTCAGGTTCAGAATCTCCAGTCTATCTATAACACTGTTTTCCTGGCAGCTATTCTACTGGCAAACTGACAGATCAGGAAAATAATTATCTCTTATGGAAAAGTCATCCAGTTTCTCTATGGGTTATGAGTAAGGGACACCTTTTGTGCATCATCTGAAATCTGAAAGTAAAATTATACTCTCTATTCCAACCACTGCTGTACCAACCAGTTCTGCATAGGCTTGCAGCACTTTCATGCATATGAACCTGACAGCATCCTACCCAACTGCATCTTGGTGCATTGGTTGGATATGAGCTGAGTGCTTCCATTCCTGGTCTAGGAATTATCTGATACGACATCATGGGTGACCTATGGGGACTACGTTCTGTTTGTGTGTGTGTGTAAACTAAAAACTTGGGGATGGGAGCTGACTGGTAAATGCCCCCTGTTTTTTTTTTGTTTGTTTTGTTTTGTTTTGTTTTGTTTGTTTGTTTGTTTTTTCCAGTAGACAGATGGTGGCTAGATACGTTTCTTAACCCTCTCCGGTGATCATTGAGGGATGGAGCAACCAGTTTCCCGTAGCAGAGAACAACTACATACATTTATTGGCTTGATTTTTTTACTTTACTGTTTTATTCTTGTTCCTCAGTCCTGCTTTCTGGGATTACATTCATGAATAAAGTACTCACACATAAACCCTTGTCTTGGATCGGCTTTTGAGAGGACCAGCTCTAAAACAAGCCGTTTAAAACTTGTTTCTGCCACTTATATTACCAGGAATGTGTTGGAATTTAATTAGGGCATGTTTCCTCAAAATTGCACCAGGAGTATCACAATAAATGAAACTTGGTGTTCACACAGATTGCCATCTATCTTTATCTGGTTTTAGTCTTCTTTCAGCTGATATATCTATGACCTTTGTTCTACTGGCACACAAACAGAACTTTTGGAGAAATATTGTTTGCTTATGAAGTTAAATGTTGGAGAAAGGTATTTGGAACTTTGGATGTCTGGAAATTTTTAATTAAAATTTTAGTTAATTTAATTTCTCCCCAAACAATAGATTGGCATTGTCTGATGAAAATCACACCATATTTTCTTCTCTGTGCAATCCTAAATATTATACATAGAAGAAATAAACTTTAGTTTGAGCCAGGGTTTAAGTTGAAGATGGCTCGACTTGCCAGTTTTGCAAATCACCAATTCTGCATCCTGTAATTTCAGTTTTTTCCAAGTTTTATGTAGAAGATATCGTTCTAAGGGTAAAAATAGTCGTGAATGTACATCTGGAATAAATACATATATAACTCACTGCAGTAAAGCTTTAAAAAGCCATAGGCTAAAGTATTTATATAATCCCCCAAATTATAAAATGGTCACCCTAGTGATATATGGGTAGTATAGCACTTTATTTATATAGTTATACAATTTCTTATTCATGTTATTAAATATATTTTAGAGAACAGACAACTTGAAGTTTAAGATAATTGTATAGTTTCTTATTTTATTGAGAGATATAAGAGGATTTTGAAGTTTAGGGCTGAAAACCAACATCTCAGTCACCTAGAACATTTGAATTTATTGGTTGATCAGTGTGATGGTTGAGTGTCAACTTGGCTAGGTGTGGTGGCTCATGCCTGTAATCCCAGCACTTTGAGAGGCTGATGCAGGCAGATCACTTGAGGCCAGGAGTTCAAGACCAGCCTGGCCAACATGGTGAAACCCCGTCTCTACTAAAAATACAAAAGTTAGCACTGCACAGTGGCCCATGCCTGTAATCCCAACTACTTGGTAGGCTGAAGCACAGAATCTCTTGAACCCAGGAGGCGGAGGTTACAGTGAGCCAAGATCGCACCACTGCACTCCAGCCTGGGTGACAGAGCAAGACTCTGTCATAAAACAAAAACAAAAAAAGTGAGTGTTAGCTTGATTGGATTGAAGGATGCAAAGTATTGTTCCTGGGTATGTCTACTAGGGTGTTGCCAAAGGAGATTAACACTTGAGTCAGTGGACTGGGTAAGGCAGACTCACCCTCCGTCTGGGTGGACACCATCTAATCAGCTACCAGGGCAGCTAGAATAAAGCAGGCAGGAGAAGATGGAAGAGCCAACTTGCTGATTCTTTGGGCTTCATCTTTCTCTCACGCTGGATGCTTACTGCCCTTGAACATCAGACTGCCAGTTTTTCAGCTTTTGGACTCTTGGACTTACACCAGTGGTTTGCCAGGTGCTCCCAGGCCTTTGGCCACAGACTGAAGGCTGCACTGTCGGCTTCCCTCCTTGTGAGGTTTTAGGACTTGGACTGCCACTGGCTTCCTTGCTCCTCAACTTGCAGGCGGTCTATCGTGGGACTTTACCTTGTGACTGTGTGAGTCAATCCTCCTTAATAAACTTCCTTTCATATATACATATATCCTATTAGTTCTGTCCCTCCAGAAAACTCCAACTAATATGGTCAGTTTTCTGGCTATTTGAAAAACTTAAAACATTATAGAACTCAGAAAATGACAGCATAGTTGGTAGAATATAAAGCATATTTGAAAATAAGTATAAAAACTATTGGGAAGAACAATACTAAAAATTAATATTAAGTATTTTATAAACTAGGCACTGAGATAAGCACTTTATAGGGAGGTGTTATTATTAGTTCCATTTATTTTTTTCTTTTGATACATTTTAGATTTATTTTTGAATTTGCTAGATGAAATCGTGTGTATTTATTTTGTACAACATGATGTTTTGAAGTATCTATATTGTGGACTGGTTACATCTAGATCATTAACATACGCATCACCTTATATAGTTATTTTCCTGGTATGAACACTTAAGGTATGCCTCTATTAGCGTTTTTCTTTTTTTTTTTAATATTTTTTGCGGGGGGAGGTGGGGTCTCATTCTGTCACCCAGGCTGGAGTGCAGTGGTGTGATCGTAGCTCACTGCAGCCTTGAACTCCTGGGCTCAAGCTATTCTCTTGCTTCAGCCTCCTGAGTAGCTGGGACTACAGGCACATACCACCGGGCTCAGCTAATTGTTTAATTTTTTTGTAGAGATAGGATCTTGGTATGTAGCCCAGGCCGATCTCTATCTCCTGGCCTCAAGTAATTTTCCCATGTTGGCCTTCAAAAGTGCTGGAATCACAGGAGTGAGCCACCATGCCTGGGAAGCATTTTTCAATAATAGAACATGTCGTCATAAACTATAGTCACCATGCCATACAATAGCTCTGGTGAATTTATTCTTCCTATCTAACTGTAATTTTGTATCCTTTCACATATTTGCAAATGCCTCCCTCCCACCCCCAACCTTCCCAGCCTCTGATAATTATCATTCTACTCTATTTTCCTATGAGATCAATTTTTTATGATTTTATATATGAGTTAGATTATATGGTATTTGTCCTTATTTGTCTGATTTATTTCACTTAACACAATGTCCTCCAGGTTCATCCATGTTGTTGCAACAGACAGGATTTCCTTCATTTTATGGTCAAATAGTATTCCATTGTATATTTATCCCACATTTTCTTTATCCATTCATCTGTTCACGGACACTTAGTTTGGTTCCATATCTTGGCTATTGTGAATAGTGCTGCAATAAAGATGGGGTTGCAGTTATCTCTTTGACATATCAATGTCATTTCCTTAGTGTATAAATCCAGTAGTGGGATTGCTGGATCATGTGGTAGTTCTATTTTCAGACTTTTAGATGTGGGAATGTAACATTATCCTTCTTAAACTCTTCAATTTATCTTTTATTATTTTGCTATAACCAGGTACTATGATCTCCACCTGAATTCGTTAGCTCTTATATTTCATCCACAGTAAATGTCTGACTATTGGAAGCTTTATTTACTTATTTAAAGTCATATAATATTACTATTAATAAACATTAATAGTTGTGTACTCTAAACTTTATTCCATTTTTTCTCTCAGAAACTCATTCCTGAAATATCAGTTACTGTATGTAGATCAATTATATTCCCTTTGATGGATTCTTTGATTTTTACTTTATGAATATAACACCTATTATTTATTAACTTCCTCTCATGGTTTCCTGTTCCCTGTGCACTTATGTAAGTGTTCCTCTGGTATACATACTTAGAGACTGGAGTGCTAGGTAAGAAATTAAGTACGTGTATTATTTTACTAAGCCCTGACAGATTATACTCAAAATATGTACACACATTTGCAGTACTATCAGCAGGGCAGAGGCAAGATTTCATAAACATTCTCTATATGCTATTTAATATGCAATTTATACCTATTTAGAGATATAAAAGGAGACATTGTTATTCTATTTTACGTTTCTCTTATTAGCAAAATTGAATATTTCTTGTTACAATTATTATCCATTTGTTGCTTTCTCCTTCTCTGCATTACATATTTATTGTTTTGTTAGCAATTTTCAATTGGATTTCCTGGTTTGCTCCTGCTAATTTATGGACATGATGTGTATTATGGATATTGTTCTTTACTTGGGTAATTCATCTGGCGTGTAGCTTCGTTAAGACTTTTACTCATCTGTCTGTTTACATTATCTACAGTGTACATTACTCGAGGGAATTTTGAATGTGATTTAGTAAACCCATCAACTTTTTAATTTCCTTTTGATACATGCTTCTAGTCTTTTAAAAAAGTATCCCGGCCTGGCATGGTGGCTCACGCCTGTAATCCTAGCACTTTGGGAGGCCGAGGTGGGCAGATCATTTGAGGTCACAAGTCAAGACCAGCCTGGCCAACATGGTGAAACTCCCTCTCTACTAAAAATACAAAAATAAGCTGGGCATGGTGATGTGGGCCTGTAATCCCAGCTACTCAGGAGGCTGAGGCAGGATAACCACTTGAACCCAGGAGGTGGAGGTTACAGTGAGCCGAGACGGCACCACTGCACTCTAGCATGGGTGACAGAGCAAAACGGCATTAAAAAAAAAAAGAAAGAAAAAAGAAAAAAAATTCCCACTATCAAAGTCATACAAATGTTCTTATATTTTCTTATATAGTTTTACCTTTCACACTTGGACCATTATTTATAAGAATTTACTTTTTATATGGTAGGAGCTGGGGATCTTTCTTTTTCCTCTTCATAAAGTGCTAAAATATCCCCAAAATCATTTAATACTCTTTCCCAATTTTTTGGTTGTGCCATCTCTACCATTTATTAAGTTTTAACATTGTTCTCTTTATCTGTGCTTGTCTCAGTATATTTGTTTCAGTTACTGTCTTTTGAAATGTTTTAAACAGGGAGATTCACCTCTCTTTGTCCTTGAAAAATGTTATCCTATGTATTATCAGACCTCATACTTCCCTAAATTCTAGGGAGAATTATTGCTGAGATATTCTTAAAATTTTATTATACTTATTTAAATTTTATTACACTTATACAAATTGCATAATTTGGGGAGAATTAACCTCTTTATGATGTAATGCTCTCCTATTAATGAACATGGTATATTTGCTTAGGTCTCTTTAGGTATTTTTAAAAAGATTCTTTAGTGGAGGTCATCCTATATCTTAAATATTTCCTATAAAAGATAGTGTTAAATTATTATATAGTTTTTTATTTTTAAAAACATTAAAAATTACATTTTATAATTGGTAATTTCTGCTATAGAATAATGCTACTGATTTGTAAATTTTGGATCTTGCATCCTTGCTAACATTATAAATTTTTATGACTTTTTTTTTTTTGAAACAGGATCTCTCTCTGTCACCCAGGATGGAGGGCAGTGGTGCAATCTTGGCTCACTGCAACCTTTGCCTCCCAGACTTAAGGGAACATTTCACCTCAGCCTCATTCATAGCTGGGACTGCAGGCATGCACCACTACACCTGATTATTTTTTGTATTTTTTGTAGAGACAGGGTTTCACTATGTTGCCCAGGTTGGTCTTGAACTCTTGAGCTCAAGCAATCTGCCCACCTCAGGCTCCCAAAGTGCCGGGATTACAGGCGTGAGCCATGTTCAGCTTTTATAATTTTTCTTTTGTCATGATAGATGTTCTATGTGAATAATCATATTGTATACAAATAATGTCAAAATTGTTTCTTTGCTTTCTATCTTGAATATTATTCTTATGCATTGGACAGGACTTTCAGTGGTGCAATGATTTTTTTTATTGATTTTAATGGAAATTATTATAAATTTTTCCATTAAATATGATAATTATTACAGATTCTTTGTAGATTACTTAAATCAGGTTTTGCAAATTTCATTTTTCTCCAAATTTTCTGAGAGCTTTGGTTATGAATACACAAAATTAATATATGATTTCTCTATCTGCTAAGATTACCGTGAACTTTTTCCTCTCCTATACTCTATTAATGTTATGAATAACATTTTAAATATTTGAGAAATCTATTTTGGGCCAGGTATTCCTTGACATGACTCCTTGTTTTTCTAATATACTGTTGAATTCAGTTAACTAGTATTTTAGTTAGTATTACTTTTGGTCTTATTTTGTAAGTGGAAATAATATGTAATATTCTTTGATTTTTTGTATCAAGATTATATTAGTTTCACAGCATGGTACTGGTATAAAAACAGACATATAGACCAATGGAATAAGTTAGAGAACCCAGCACTAAGGTTGCACACCTACAGTTATATGATCTTTGATGAAGTTTACAAAAATAAGCAATGGGGAAAGGACTCCCTATTCAATAAATGGTGCTGGTATTACTGGCTAGCCACATGCAGAAGAAGAAAACTGGACCCTCTACCTTTCATGATATACAAAAATCAACTCAAGATGAATTAAAGATTTAAATGTAAGACCTCAAACTATAAGAACCCTAGAAGCAAATCCAGAAAATATCATTCTGGACATTAGCTTTGTCAAAGAATTTATGATTAAGTCCTCAAAAGCGATTAGGAAAAAAAAAAACAAGAAAAATTACAAGTGGAATTTAATTAAACTAAAGAGCTTCTACATAGAAAATAAACTATCAACAGAGTAAACATATAACCAATGGAATAGGTGAAAATATTCAAAAACTATGTATCTATTAAAGATCTAATATCCAGAATCTATAAGAAATTTAATTCCACAAACAAAAATACCAAATTTTATTTAAAAAATGGGCAAAATACATGAACAGACACTTTGCAAAAGAAGTCATACAAGCAATCCACAAACACGAAAAAATGCCCAATGTCACTAGTAATCGGCTAAATGCAAATCAAAACCACAGTAAGATATCATCTAACTTAAAAAGCCAAAGCACAACAGATGAGGCTGTGGAGAAAATGGAACACTTATATGCTGTTTATGGGAATGTAAATTACTTCAGCCCCTATGAAAAGCAGTTTAGAGATTTCTACAAGAACTTAAAACAGAGTTACCATTTGATCCAGCAATCCCATTACTGTATTTACACCCAAACAAATATACATTGTTCCACCAAGAAGACCCATGCACTTATATGTTTATTGTAGCACTATTCACAAATGCAAAGACCTAGAATCAACCTAGATGCCCATCAGTGGTGGACTGGATAAAGAAAACATGGTACATATACACTATGAAATACTATGCAGCCATTAAAAAGTGAAATTATGTCCTTTGCAGCAACATGTATGCAACTGGAGACTATTATCATAAGCAAATTAATGCAGGAACAGAACACCAAATATCACATGTTCTCACTTATATGTGAGAGCTAAGCATTGGGTACTCATGGATATGAAGATGGGAACTATAGACACTGGGGACAATGAGGGGGCAGGAGGGAGGGGAGCAGGGCTGAAAAACCACTTGTTGGATACTGTATTAATCTATTTTCAAACTTCCCTGAGACTGGGTAATTTATAAAGACAGATGATTAATTTACTCACAGTTAACTGGGTAATTTATAAAGAAAGAGAGTTAATTGACTCATGGCTGGGGAGGCCTCAGGAAACTTATAATCCTGGTGGAAGGGGAAGCAGGCACATCTTACATGGTGGCAGGTCAGAGAGAGAGCTAGCAAGAACAGGGAAACTGCCTTATAAAACCATCAGATCTCATGAGAACTCACCATCATGAGAACAGCAGCATGGGGAAAACTGCCCCCATGATCCAATCACCTCCCGTCTGATCCGACACATGGGGATTATAAAAACTACAACTTGAGATGAGATTTGGGTGGGAAAACAGAGCCAAACCGTGTCAGGGACAATGTACTACGCTTATTATCTGGGTGATGGGATCATTCACACTGCAAACCTCAGAGTCACACAATATACTCATAACAAATCTGTAAATGTACCCCCTGAATCTAAAATAAAAGTTGAAAAATGAAGATAATATTAGTTTCATAAGATTTTTTATTATTTTATAAAAGAATTTATGTACATTAGGATATATTGTTCTTCAAATGTTTGTGGAATTTACTTTTCAATTGCTGAGTACAGGCTTTGCTAGGGGTGGTGGTGGCTTGAATGGAAAGCACTAATTCATTTTCTTGAATTATGTTACTTTTTTTAAGTTTTCTATTAATAATTGAGTACTATATTGATGTTTCATGTTTTTTTTTTCCCACAAACTTTTCATTTTACTGATTTTCAAATTTGTTGCATGGTTTTTCACAATATTCTTCAATTTAAAAATATCCTTTACATTAGCTTTTTGTAGTTTTTTCTAGTTTTAATATCTCTTTTTGATCTGACCTGTCAGACATTTTCAAAGACCAAGCTTCTGCTTATTATTTCTATTTTTTCTTTGTTTTATTTATTCGTGATATTTTGTTACTATTATTTCCTTCTTTTTGGTTTCTTTGAGTTTACTGTGTTCTTTTTCTTGAATTTCTTACATTTACTATTTTGCCTTTTTTTGACTTCATGAGTTTGATTTAATTTCTCTTGGATCTTGGGTTTGTTGTTTTGCTCATTTATTTTCAATCTTTGTTGTTTTGTGATAGATGCATTTACGGCAAAAGATTTTTCTTTTTTTAGTTGTATCTCACATATTTTGAAATGTAATACTTCATTTTCAAGAAACAATTAGATTCTTTTCTCAGTACATTAGTGGTATATATATTTTAGAAATTTGTATGCATTTGGTTGTTTTTTTTTTTTTTTTGAGACGGAGTCTTTCTCTGTCCCCCAGGCTGGAGTACAGTGGCGCGATCTCGGCTCACCGCAACCTCCACCTCCTGGGTTCACGCCATTCTCCTGCCTCAGCCTCCCGAGTAGCTGGGACTACAGGTGCCCGCCAACACGCCCGGCTAATTTTTTGTATTTTTAGTAGAGACGGGGTTTCACCGTGTTAGCCAGGATGGTCTCGATCTCCTGACCTCGTGATCCGCCTGCCTCGGCCTCCCAAAGTGCTGGGATTACAGGCTTGAGCCACCGCACCCGGCCCATTTGGTTGTTTTAAAGGTATTCTTTTTTAACTTATCTCCAATGTTTTTGCACTGTGGTTTGAGTATATATAACCCTTAAGATATGGATTCTTTGGGCACATTATTTGTGCATGTTATATATGGATTTTTAAGAATGTTTCTTGTATACATAAGAGTAAACTTTATTCAGGGAATATTGGTCCAGTTTTTTCTTTTAAAAAAAAAAATTTAAGAAAAGGGGTTTAAGGCTGACAGTTCTGCACACTCTACAGGAAGCATAGCATTGACATCTGCTTCCAGTTAGGACCTCAGGAAACTTAAAATTATGGCATAAGGCAAGGGAGGAACAGCTGTCTCACATGGTGAGAGTTGGTGCATTTTTTCTTTTGCTTTACATTTCTTTATCGCTCTCCCTTCATACTGTCTCCACATACACAAGCTCACAAAAATATGCTCACTGGTTGTGATATTTAAATATTTTCTATTTTTGAAAAAATTTCTGCTAATTCTAGCAATTTGAGAGTGATGTGTTATAGTTGTTCACATGATAATTCAGGTAATTAGGCACCTCAAGTCTAGAATTAGTCATTTAACTCCACCTTGATGCAAAGAAACAATGAAAAATGTAATTTTCCTGTTTGCCTAGGTAGTCAGTGAAAGAGTTTGGTACAAGCAGAAAATTTCCTCTGCCACAGAGCCCTTTCACAGTGAGGGTAAATCCTCCTTTAGTTTTGGAAAGATTCTTGGTTATAATTTCACCAACCTTTTAATCCTCTTTCTTCACTCTTTATTTTCTCTTTTAGTTTTCCAATTGAATAGATTTCAACACTTCCGTTTTCAAAAATTCTTGTCTTCTTTTTTTCTTTATGTTTTTCTTCTACTTTATCTTTTTCTCGTACCTTCTGGGAGAGTTCCATAACCCAATATTCCAGTTAAGTAATGTAATTTTGGATATATTTATTCTGCTACTCCATTGAATTATTTGTTTCAAAAATCTTACCTCAATTTTAGAAATATCTGATTGTCTTGCTGCACTGAGTTATTTGTTTTGAAATCTTACTTCCATTTTAGAAATATTATCTGATCATCTTGCTGCATGCTATAAATATGTTCCTTTTACTGTGTAAGTATATTTTACTTTTTAAAAATGTTTTAAATTTATTTACTGTTTCTACTTTTTACTTATTTTTTCTCAATTAAAACTATTTCCCCTTGTTGTCTTCTAGAATAGTTCTTGTGCTATTTAAATGTTTCTTAATTTTTCCTTATATGCCTATCTCTGTTTCTTGGAAATAAACAATGGATAACCTGGCCTGCCATCTATTAGGTGGATTTAAATCTTCATAGTGAGTTGAGGATTGCGTTCACCACTGCCTTTCTTCCCTATCATTTTGCGTTCACCACTGCCTTTCTTCCCTATCAT
>NW_026652294.1:54170830-54191171 GCF_009828535.3 Hylobates moloch | reverse complement strand
TTCTTCCCTATCATTTTGCGTTCACCACTGCCTTTCTTCCCTATCATGGAGTACTTTCCAGTCTCTCTACCGAGACTACTGCTCTTGTTCTGGGGTGGCAACCTTCCTTGGTATTTCTCCATTTCTAGGATATATGAGGGTTCCTCAGGGGACAGCTGGCTCCCCAATCCTTGTTTTGTCTTTCCACACCAATGAGCCTCACTACTGCCCTCAATCGTATCCTGCAGCCTCCAGTTAGAGATCCAGGTTTCCTGCCCTGTGTTACTAATAAAATGGGCAATTACTTGGGAGTAAAGATTTCAGGATATTAGATGCAAGGAATTTGTTGACTTTAGCAATAAGATGTCTGATATTGTGAAGTGGCATGGTGTAGTAAAAACACCTGAAATTACAGAAGAGAGGACTCTGTGCCTATTTCTTCTTTCGTTCATTTATTTATCAAACATTAATTCATGCATCTGTTCATTTATTTAGTGGATACTTACTGAGGACCTATTGTGGGCCAGGCACCATTACATTGCACTATAAATTCAGTAGGAAGCATTTTTTTTTAAACTGCTTTTACAGTTTGGAGGTGTGGGTAGAGGAATCTATGTATAATTTATTAGGAGAGATAAGTGGTATTAAGAAAAACAAAGCAAGTATATAATAGAGAATCTCAGAGGCTAGGAAGGCAAGATTTGAGCAGAGACCTGAATGAGGAGAGTATGTGAGTGGGTTCACTCAGTCTCTACCATTTATAAGCCACGAGACTGTGGGCAAGGTTTGCATGTGGATTGAATGGGACATTGTTTGTAAAGACACATTGCATGACACTGAGTAAGAAGTCAAGAAGTCAGAGCTACTAATAATACACATTATTAATAAATCAAAACTAATAATGGAAATGCTTTTTGTACATATCAACTAACTTTCCTGTTATTAAAAATTATTTCTAATTTGTTGGAAATTCCAGAAAGATTGGCAGTAAACGAGTAATAAACCTTCTTATTCATTTTGTTTTTATATTGGAAGGTCTTTAGTCACAGTCTTAAGTATGCACAGTAAAGTTAAAAAATTCAATTGGCAGGAAGTGGTGGATCTTAAGGGCCATTTAAGAAAGTGTATGAATTTATGAACTTTATAGTGAGAGGATGACTAATAAAGGCTGAGTACTTTCTGATTCTAGAAAAAAAATAGAGAACTTTCTCTCTGTCTTTTTCTCTCTAACATGTTAAATTAGCAGAAGACTGAAAATAATTTGGACATATAAACATTATAACCAAACTCTCCAGTGCTTTCAGGATTTTTATTTGCATAAATATATGAGGGAGCTGAAAGACACACATTCCATTTTCCAACACTTCCTTTGCCCTTGTCCACATGGACATTGCACATCTCATTGCTTTGTAGTCACATTTGACCAAACAGGATATTAATTATGTGTCTTAATCACCTATCATGAACTTCAGAATGAGTCTGAATAAATTGACTGCTTTGTAAGTCTGTCAACTTTAACAGTTGAAGGTTTTCCACCAAAGAAGAAACTCAAAAGTTTGGACCAACCTGTCTAATATCACTTTCCAGAGAAGTGTCCAAAATATTTTGAGAAGCTTCAGTAGTGCAATAAATGTATAATTATTGAACTTTGCTACCTTACAGGAAACAGTACTCATTTAGATAGGTGATCCAAATCTTTACTTTTTTCCCCAAAAGCAATTTTACCTAGACTGTTATATATAAAAGATTAAAAACAGATTTTATTTTTTTTTAATTTAGTGGAGAGGAGAGGGATGCTAATGGTGAAACACCCACTGCCATCTACTCAGGTTTTCCCTCACTTGCTAAGGCAGCCCCCAGGGGTCCATGGAACGTCATTTGAAAACTATGAATTTAGATACCTGATTTCTGTAACTGTAACTTGCAGGTAAAGAAGAAAAGATGGTTGTGGACTCCACTGATTCTTTCTCCATAGCATGAGTTTCCTATCCTAGATGAATGTGTTATAACCTACTATAAATTTTGGTTGTTGAGGAAAAAGACAGGGATATTTAAGTGTTATAATGAAGGATTTCAGTAACATGTGCAGCTTCCTAGCAATTCACAATCTCTGTTAGAAAGTAGATTTACTTGAGATGGAGTAGGTGAGAGTTAAAAAATAATCATTCCCTCCCTGCACTAGATACTTGCCTAGGCATAATTTTGCAATGCTGAAATATTTTACTTATGCGTAGTTTTGTCCACATATCCTATCTTTATTCATTGATTCAGCATACATATATTTATAAAAACATACTATATATTGAGACCAGTATGAGAGCTTAAGGATTAAATAAAAAAAGAGAAAGAGATAAGTTTCTAGGCTTTTGGCATTTAGAGAAATTACAGAATGTATTTTACATTAAAATATTTATAATTATGAAGGAAAATTATCTTTTGGCAGAGAAAGTCATTATTTTCAAGTTGGCTAGAATTATTAGAAAAGAGCGCTTTGGGGGAGGAGGTTCCAAGATGGTCGAATAGGAACAGCTCCAGTCTACAGCTCCCAGCGTGAGCGACACAGAAGACGGGTGATTTCTGCATTTCCAACTGAGATACTGGGTTCATCTCACTGGGGTTTGTCGGACAGTGGGTGCAGCCCATGGAGCATCAGCCGAAGCAGGATGGGGCATGGCCTCACCCAGGAAGCACAAGGGGTCAGGGAATTCCCCTTTCCTGGCCAAGGGAAGCCAAGACAGATGGTGCCTGGAAAATCGGGACACTCCCACCCTAATACTGCACTTTTCCTATGGTCTTAGCAAACGGAACACCAGGAGATTATATCCCGCACCTGGCTCAGAGGGTCCCACGCCCATGGATCCTCACTCACTGCTAGCACAGCAGTCTGAGATCGAACTGCAAGGTGGCAGTGAGGCTAGGGAAGGGGCCTCCACCATTGCTGAGGCTTGAGTAGGTAAACAAAGTGGCTGGGAAGCTTGAACTCGGTGGAGCCCACCACATCTCAAGGAGACTTGCCTGCCTCTGTAGACTCTACCTCTGGGGGCAGGGCATAGCTGAACAAAGGACAGCAGAAACTTCTACAGACTTAAACGTCCCTGTCTGACAGCATTCAAGAGAGTAGTGGTTCTCCCAGCATGGAGTTTAAGATCTGAGAGCAGACAGACTGCCTCCTCAAGTGGGTCCCTGACTCCTGAGTAGCCTAACTGGGAGGCACCTCCCAGTAGGGGCCTACTGACATTTCATACAGCCAGGTGCCCCTCTGAGGTGAAGCTTCCAGAGGAAGGATCAGGCAGCAATATTTGCCGTTCTGCAGCCTCCGCTGGTGATATCCAGGCAAACAGGGTCTGGAGTGGACCTCCAACAAACTCCAACAGACCTGCAACTGAGGGTCCTGACTGTTAGAAGGGAAACAAACAAACAGAAAGGACATCCACACCCAAACCCCATCTTTATATCACCATCATCAAGGACTAAAGGTAGATAAAACCACAAGATTGAGGAGAAACCAGAGGAGAAAACCTGAAAATTCTAAAAATCAGAGTGCCTCTTCTCCTGCAAAGGAATGCAGTTCCTCGGCAGCAATGGAACAAAGCTGGACAGAGAATGACTTTGACAAGGTGAGAGAAGAAGGCTTCAGACAATTGGTAATAACAAACTTCTCTGAGCTAAAGGAGGATATTTGAACCCATCACAAAGAAGCTAAAAACCTTGAAAAAAGATTAGATGAATGGCTAACTAGAATAAATAGCGTAGAGAAGACCTTAAATGACCTGATGGAGCGGAAAACCATGGCACAAGAACTACATGACGCATGCACAAGCTTCAGTAGTCGATTCAATCAAGTAGAAGAAAGGGTTTCAATGAGTGAAGATCAAATGAATGAAATGAAGCAAGAAGAGAAGTTTAGAGAAAAAAGAGTAAAAAGAAATGAACAAAGCCTCCAAGAAATATGGCACTATGTGAAAAGACAAAATCTATGTCTGATTGTTGTACCTGAAAGTGACAGGGAGAATGGAACCTAGTTGGAAAACACTCTTCAGGATATTATCCAGGAGAACTTCCCCTACCAAGCAAGGTAGGCCAACATTCAAATTCAGGAAATACAGAGAATGCGACAGAGATACTCCTCAAGAAGAGCAACTCCAAGACACATAATTGTCAGATTCACCAAAGTTGAAATGAAGGAAAAAATGTTAAGGGCAGCCAGAGAGAAAGGTTAGGTTATCCACAAAAGGAAGCCCATCAGACTAACAGCGGATCTCTTGGCAGAAACTCTACAAGCCAGAAGAGAGTGGGGGCCAATATTCAACAATCTTAAAGAAAAGAATATTCAACCCAAAATTTCATATCCAGCCAAATCAAACTTTATAAGTGAAGGAGAAATAAAATCCTTTACAGACAAGCAAATGCTAAGAGATTTTGTCACCTCCAGGCCTGCCCTAAAAGAGCTCCTGAAGGAAGCACTAAACATGGAAAGGAACAACTGGTACCAGCCACTGCAAAAACATGCCAAATTGTAAAGACCATCGATACTAGGAAGAAACTGCATCAACTAATGAGTAAAATAACCAGCTAACATCACAATGACAGGATCAAATTCACACACAACAATATTAACCTTAAATGTAAATGGACTAAATGCTCCAATTAAAAGACACAGACTGGCAAATTGGATAAAGAGTCAAGACCCATCAGTGTACTGTATTCAGGAGACCCATCTCATGTGCAGATACACACATGGGCTCAAAATAAAAGGATGGAGGAAGATCTACCAAGCAAATGGAAAACAAACAAACAAAAAAAAGCAAGGGTTGCAATCCTAGTCTCTGATAAAGCAGACTCTAAACCAACAAAGATCAAAAGAAACAAAGAAGGTCATTACATAATGGTAAAGGGATCAATTCAACAAGAAGAACTAACTATCCTAAATATATATGCACCCAATACAGGAGCACACAGATTCATAAAGCAAGTCCTTAGAGACCTAAAACAAGACTTGGTTTCCCACACAGTACTGATGGGAGACTTTTACAGCCCACTGTCAACACTAGATCAATGAGACAGAAAGTTAACAAGGATATCCAGGGATTGAACTCAGCTCTGCACCAAGAGGAACTAATAGACATTTACAGGACTCTCCACTCCAAATCAACAGAATATACATTCTTCTCAGCACCACATTGCACTTATGCCAAAATTGTCCACATAGTTGGAAGTAAAGCACTCCTCAGCAAATGTAAAAGAACAGAAATCATAAAAAACTGTCTCTCAGACCACAGTGCAATCAAACTAGAATTCAGGATTGAGAAACTCACTCAAAACAGCCCAACTACATGGAAACTGAACAACCTGCTCCTGAATGACTACTGGTTGTGTGACAAAATGAAGGCAGAAATAAAGATGTTCTTTGAAACCAATGAGAACAAAGACGCAACATACAAGAATTTCTGGGCCACATTTAAAGCAGTGTGTAGACGGAAATTTATAGCAGTAAAGGCCCACAAGAGAAAGCAGGAAAGACCTAAAATTGACACCATAACATCACAATTAAAACAACTAGAGAAGCAAGAGCAAACACATTCAAAAGCTAGCAGAAGGCAAGAAATAACTAAGATCAGAGGAGAACTGAAGGAGATAGAGACACAAAAAACCCTTCAAGAAATCATTGAATCCAGGAGCTGATTTTTTGAGATCAACAAAATCGATAGACCACTAGCCAAACTAATAAGGAAGAAAAGAGAGAAGAATCAAATAGATGCAATAAAAAATGATAAAGGGGATATCACCACCAATCCCAATCCCATAGAAATACAAACTACCATCAGAGAATATTATAAACACCTATACACAAATAAACTAGAAAATCTAGAATAAATGGATAAATTCCTGGACACATACACCCTCCCAAGACTAAACCAGGTAGAAGTTGTGAATCCCTGAATAGACCAATAAAAGGCTCTGAAATTGAGGCAGTAATTAATAGCCTACCAACCAAAAAAAGTCCAGGACCAGACGAATTCACGGCCTAATTCTATCAGAGGTTCAAATACGAGCTGGTACCATTCCTTCTGAAAAGCTTCCAATCAACAGAAAAAGAGGGAATCCTCCCTAACTCATTTTATGAGGCCAGCATCATCCTGATACCAAAGCCTGGCAGAGACACAACAGAAAAAGAGAATTTTAGACCAATATCCCTGATGAACATCAATGCAAAAATCCTCAATAAAATACTGGCAAAGCAAATCCGGCAGCACATCAAAAAGCTTATCCACCATGATCAAGTTGGCTTCATCCCTGGGATGCAAGGTTGGTTCAACATACGCAAATCAATAAACATAATCCAGCATATAAACAGAACCAAAGACAAAAACCACATGATTATCTCAATAGAAACAGAAAAGGCCTTCGACACAATTCAACAGCCCTTCATGTTAAAACTCTCAATAAACTAGGTATTGATGGGATGTATCTCAAAATAATAAGAGCTATTTATGACAAACCCACAGCCAATATCATACTGAATAGGCAAAAACTGGAAGCATTCCCTTTGAAAACTGGCACAAGACATGGATGAACTCTCTGACCACTCCTATTCAACATAGTGTTGGAAGTTCTGGCCAGGGTAATCAAGCAGGAGAAAGAAACAAAGGGTATTCAATTAGGAAAAGAGGAAGTCAAATTGTCCCTGTTTGCAGATGACATGATTGTATATTTAGAAAACCCCACCGTCTCAGTCCAAAATCTCTTTAAGCTGATAAGCAACTTCAGCAAAGTCTCAGGATACAAAATCAATGTGCAAAAATCACAAGCATTCCTATACACCAATAATAGAGAGCCAAATCATGAGTGAACTCCCATTCACAATTGCTTCAAAGAGAATAAAATACCTAGGAATCCAACTTACAAGGGATGTGAAGGACCTCTTCAAGGAGAACTACAAACCACTGCTCAACAAAATGAAAGACGACACAAACAAATGGAAGAACATTCCATGCTCATGGATAGGAAGAATCAATATCATGAAAATGACCATACTGCCCAAGGTAATTTATAGATTCAATGCCATCCCCATCAAGCTACCAATGACTTTCTTCACAGAATTGGAAAAAACTACTTTAAAGTTCATATGGAACAAAAAAACAGCCTGTATTGCCAAGACAATCCTAAGCCAAAAGAACAAAGCTGGAGTCATCACGCTACCTGACTTCAAACTATACTACAAGGCTACACTAACCAAAACAGCATGGTACTGGTACCAAAACAGAGATTTAGACCAATGGAACAGAACAGAGCCCTCAGAAATAATACCACACAACTACAACCATCTGATCTTGGACAAACCTGACAAAAACAAGCAATGGGGAAAGGATTCCCTATTTAATAAATGGTGCTGGGAAAACTGGCTAGCCATATGTAGAAAGCTGAAACCGGATCTCTCCCTTACACCTTATACAAAAATTAATTCAAGATGGATTAAAGACTTAAATGCTAGACCTAAAACCATAAAAACCCTAGAAGAAAACCTAGGCAATACCATTCAGGACATAGGCATGGGCAAAGACTTCATGACTAAAACACCAAAAGCAATGGCAACAAAACCCCAAATTGACAAATGGGATCTAATTATACTGAAGGGCTTCTGCACAGCCAAAGAAACTACCATCAGAGTGAACAGGCAACCTACAGAATGGGAGAAAATTTTTGCAATCTACTAATCCAACAAAGGGCTAATATCCAGAATTTACAAAGAACTCAAATTTACAAGTAAACAACAACCCCATCAAAAAATAGGTGAAGAATATGAACAGACACTTCTCAAAAGAAGACATTATGCAGCCAACAGACACATGAAAAAATGCTCATCATCACTGGTCATCAGAGAAATGCAAATCAAAACCACAATGAGATACCATCTCACACCAGTTAGAATGGCCATCATTAAAAAGTCAGGAAACAATAGGTACTGGAGAGGATGTGGAGAAATAGGAACACTTTTACACTGTTGGTGGGACTGTAAACTAGTTCAACCATTGTGGAAGACAGTGTGGTGATTCCTCAAGGATCTAGAACTAGAAATACCATCTGACCCAGCCATCCCATTACTGAGTATATACCCAAAGGATTATAAATCATGCTGCTATAAAACACATGCACACGTATGTTTATTGCAGCACTATTCACAATAGCAAAGACTTGGAACCAGCCCAAATGTCCATCAATGGTAGACTGGATTAAGAAAATGTGGCACATACACACCATGTAATACTATGCAGCCATAAAAAAGGATGAGTTCATGTCCTTTGTAGGGACATGGATGAAACTGGAAACCGTCATTCTGAGCAAACTGTTGCAAGGACAGAAAACCAAACACCGCATGTTCTCACTCATAGGTGGGAGTTGAACAATGAGAACAGATGGACACAGGAAGGGGAAACATCACACAGCAGGGGGGCTTGTTGTGGGGTGGGGGGAGGGGGGAGGGATAGCATTAGGAGATATACCTAATGTAAATGACGAGTTAATGGGTGCAGCACACCAACATGGCACATGTATACATATGTAACAAAGCTGCACGTTGTGCACATGTACCCTAGAACTTAAAGTATAATAATAATAATAATAAAGAAAGCTTATTAAAAAAGAAAAAAGTGCTTTGTTATAATATCATGAAATAATGATATTCATTCCTTTAATTATTTTTTTAACTCTTTATGTTTTCTACTGTAAATTTCAGGAGCTGTTAGGAGTGAGACACTAAATTGCCCAAATGAACAAATATTTTATATTATTTATTGATGTCCTCCACCTGTCTCTTAATGCTAGCTAGTAGTCTTAAATACAGAGAAGACAATCAGGTTGAATTCTGAAATCCTATATGTGAAAAGTGGCCCAGGCCCTTCAGAAGGAAAGGCTGGAAATTGTCTTCAGTAGTGATACTAAGTGAAGTTCAGCCTTCTCAGTTACATACTTGGAAAATTTGGATGAGTGAGAAGAGCTATTTGTGGCAAGCAATCATGTTCTTTGCATCACTGGTAGCACCAGCCCCATGATAAATAAATAATTTGTATTCAATCCTTTATTTGCTGGCTAATGATTTGCAAATCAAGACTATTGACCATGAAGATCCTACTAAAAGGGTACTATTCCAAGAAGCATAGCTTGGGGATCATTAAATTCTACAACGTTCACCATTACCAAAAAAACAAATAAACAAACAAAAAACAAACAAAAAAACAGACATTATGCAAAGGCAGTTTATTTCCTGAATGTTTTCCAAAAAATATGATATTCTTCTAATTCAACCCTTGTCAGCTCCAGTGAATGACAGTTCAGAGCTGTTTTTTCTGTCCTACTTAGACACAAGTTTTCAGGAGAGCACAACGTTGCCCTTAGACTAGATTTAAAATTTTGTTAAGGATGTTGTGATTTATTATTCAGGATGACTCATATGAAACAATCTCCTAAGAGATGACTCAGTGGTATTTAAAGAAATTTCGTTATGTTAACCAGAAGCAATTTTGTTGGCAAGAGTACTTCTTCTTTGAACTGTTTTATAACATTGGCCAACAATATATTATCTGTGACCAATTCCTTTGTATGCTCTGGTGCTGCTGGTCCTCTAGAATACCATATTCTTCCAAAAAACTCCTCTAGGTGGTGCTTACAAATGCAATGACAATTTATTAGCTCAGGCCTTACTAATTCTTGATTTGGGACAATTTCCAAAAGAAATTAACTGAAGTTTACTTATTCTTATCACTCCAAGAAATGGATTGCTGAACAAAACAACAGTTTTATTAAGAGTTTTGGAAAGATTTTGATTGAGAAAGAAAATATACTGGCACTTAAAACATCTGGCTAAAAATTATTATCAATATCATTACCTGTACCTTTTAAATTATTGGCTGGGTGATCTTAATTTCCTTTTCTGTAAGACAGTGATAATGATTATACCAATTTCTTGCTATTTCAACACCTTCATTCATGAGATTGTGGTACTGATGCAGCCTGCGTCATATAATTATTATGTGTGATAATGGGTTAATATACACAAAGTGCTTTAGTACCTAGAATATACAATTCTTCCAAAAGTTTAGCTGTTTTAAAAAGTTATTATTAGCAAGGTGCTCATTACTCTCTGTTAGTAATATAAGACATTATTTCTGGGTATTGTTCAACCATCAGAGAAAAATTTTAGTTTTACTGCTATTAATTATAATGGTGTGAATCAAATTTATACAATTTACGGTGACATAAATAAATATTCTAAAATAGGCATTTCACTAATATAGATTTTCTTGGATTAATGAAAAATTCATCCCTCTGTTACTGTTCTTATGGGAAAAATCTGAATTGCACTTACAATTTGTGCCACAATTTTTGTGTTTTATAACCCCAATTGTATGCTGGAAAGAGCATCAAAATGAAAATTGGAAAATTACCTATTAGGTATAATGTTCATTATTGAGGTGATGGGTACACTGAAGGCCAAAACTTCACCACTACTCAATACATGCATGGAAGAAATCTGCACTTGTACCCCATAAATATCTGTAGAAAAAGTTGGAATAACTGTTTTGTTCCTGATAATTTTTCTAGCTTCTTAACCCCTTTTTTGTCAGAGCCCTTATCCTTAAGTTTGGTAATAATAACTATCTGAAATATTTTATGAGGATAATGTAAGATTAGCTGTTGTGCTTCTGATCAACTTTTAGACAAAAGTTTTGGCTTAACCAGCCTACCTTCCTCCTTCTGCTATCAGCATCTGGTGTTTTTTTTTTTTTTTTTTTTTTTGGCGGGGTGGGGGTTAACACCTATACTTGGAGATACTGTTGTAATGCCAATTGTCAAAAAAAGTACACTTTTAATTTTTAGTAAATTTCAAGAAGTGTATGCCTGGAATTATAAACTTGAACGGAGGCACCAAGACAAAAAACCAATAGATGTTTTTATATCTCCAGGGGAGCACCTGATCCAGATCACCAGAACTGCGCTTGTTCCTTTCCTTTTGTGTCTAGTTCAGTGACTTTCATTGTTTGCTATACCATATTCTTCCAAAAAACTCCTGTTTTTTTTTTTGTTTTTTTTTGGGTTTTTTTTGTTTTTTTTTGTTTTTTTTGCTGGTTGGGGATGGGTCATTTAAGCAAAGTTGGTTTCTGTTGCTTTCAATTAAAATCCCTAACTGGAATAGTGACCAAAGATAGTATTTTGATGAGAAAGTTGTGGTTCCAGGAATTGATTGAATTTAGCCTTGTAAAAGTCACTGAGCTTGTCAGACCTTGGCTTCCAATGAAATTAGAAGTGATTGGGCTTCTTGGTTTTGGAAGTTCATTCTAGCTCTAATACTACTGAAAATGTTTATGGTATAAAACAGAATATTAAATATTATCTGCATAAACTAAAAGTATTTATATACATGAGCACCTTACTAGGTCCATATCAGCAATTACAATACTTTCTTGTGCTATGTTGTTAGATCAACAGAGCACAGAGGAAATGCATTTGAAGCAATGGCTTGAAACAGTAACAACACAGTTACATCAGATTACATGAACAATATGGCTGACTTTTCCCTTTTGAGGGGAAAAAAGCCTGAGGGAACATTATTGACAGTAGCAAATAAAACTCTCTTGCTTCGGAAATTTTATTTTCTCTTTTATTCTCCTACCTACACTGTAAAAGAGTAGTTAAGACAACTACCAATTAGTTGTCAATTCAGAGCAAGTACAAAGATGGAAAACCAACCCTAAGATGCCCATAGTACTGGCTTCAAAACCTTCTAATCTCATCAAATTTTTCATGAAAGTATTATTAACCTAGCTTGTTATCAATCTTGGTCGTCACAGCTATCAATTTTTTTTTTTTTATGAGAGAAGAACTTTTTCTTTTCTAGGGAATGAGTTGTTACTTGAATTTTCAAATGAGACTCATTTTTATTTACTTTGCCAGGCACTTCCAGCATTGTTTCAGAAGTAAATTATTTCAGGGAGGGAGATGAAATGGGGAGACACAGTTATGCATATGGCCTTTTACTAAGATTCACTTTAAAAATTAATTTTATAGGTTCTTAAAAGGGAAGTATATTAAAATTAAGGATAGTATTTATTTTTTGACCAAGGTTGTTATTAATAGTACATCTAGTAATCAATGATGTCTTAGCACCCAGGAAATACAGGACACAAATATATGCATAGATAGATAAATATATAACTATACTGCTAGACAATATATGTAATGCACCGCTATACACAGAGCAAACTACTAGGTTAGTACGTTTTTGGAAATCAAAAATTAAAACTACGAAGTAGAACAAAACTTCCAAAAAATAGAACGAATGGAAGTTCTACATCAATGAATTCTGTTGAGTTTATCTGAGGCACCATCTTAGAAGGAACGTCATAGTTTGCAGAACTTATAACTTGAATAATATCAAGGGCTCAGTAGATATTCAATCACCTAAGTTGATGTTGATGTTTTCGTCACATTGGTGTTTAGTCACATTACCTCTAGCTTGAAAATGAAGGTATGATCATCCTTCCTTTTTGCTAAAGGATGGGATATGCTGAATAGTTAATGCAACATTATTCATCTTATGCTGGAGTTAGTGCAAAACCAGTACATCTTATACTTTATTTATCTATTGAGACCAAAATAAGAAGAGGACATCATTAACTTTAAGGCAGTCTTTTTTTATAGGTTAGTTCTATAGCAAAATTATGGAGGACAAAATTTTAACAAGGAATTAATATTTTAAAATAAATATATTCATGCTAATTTTGAATATTTGTTGAAAAAAATTGTATTTTGAGAAAATATTCTTTCAAAGCTTTTGGTGAACATAGCTTTTGGAATGCTTCTCTATGTAGATATTCTTATATTCTGGTGTGTCCTGTCCTATCTTACCCTGTCCTACTTAACCTGACTCTACGCAACCCTGAGTTGAATTAGAAAGGAAAATTATTTCTGAATCTGCACACTGCCCTGGAAGCTATCAGCTGGATATTTCCACAAATGACTCACTAAGAACCATAGAAAATGATGGTGTGCATGTAAAAGAACAATTGTTCCATTTTTAGAAGAATGCCCAAAAGGTTCATCTAAGTGGCTTAATTTTAAAGGCAGAAGAATTAAAGAGCTGCTTGTAATCTTGGCTCTCTTTTTACCCTCAACAAACCCTTGGAATGCTCCCTGATGCCTTTCTTAATGCAGGTCTTGGATCATCAGATGAGAGAGCTATAATGGTGACTAAATCTTCCATATCCTCAAATTATTAATCACTGACCTGCCATTTCTTATAAACAGATATTATAAATTACAAAATATTATACATTACAAAAAGATAAAAATAAAAAGATACAAAGATTTTAGTCAGAAGTTCTTTTCCTGTACTTGACATCTTATTTAACACAAAGATGCACATATGGACAAAAAGAGCTTAAATCTTGGTTTTGGAAATGAAATAACCATATAAACATGAAACTCATCAAGTCAGCATTGTCTAAGAAATGATCTAGGGCCAATAATAAGAAAATTCAGCTTTAATTTATAAACTCAAAATTTGTTTCAGAACTTTTTTTTTTTTTTTTTTTTAGAGACAGAGTCTTGCTCTGTCCCCTAGGCTGGAGTGCAGTGGCATGATCTCCACTCACTGCAACTTCCACCTCCCAGGTTCAAGCGATTCTTCTGCCTCAGCCTCCTGAGTAGCTGGGATTACAGGCACGTGCCACCAGGCTCAGCTAATTTTTGTATTTTTAGTAGAGATGGGATTTCACCATGTTGGTCACACTGGTCTCGAGCTCCTGACCTCAGGTGATCTGTCCACCTTGGCCTCCCAAAGTGCTGCAATTACAGGTGTGAGCCACTGCACCCAGCCCAGAACCATTTCTTATGGTTCTAAAACCATTATAATGCTCATTATGAATGTATCAAGGTGCTGCCACATCAGAAATCATCCACAAAAATGTTAAATAATGTTTGGTCCAACTTTAAAAAGAAGAGTAAGGAAGTGAATATATTTTACTAAGGTTTGGTAGTCAGGGTTAAAACAAAAAGGATATTCTGATTAACTGCTAGTTAACTAGATTCCTTGGTTTATGAGCATTTTTGTTTTTAGATTGCAATTTAATAATTTACTTAAATGTTAGTTGGTTTAACATTTGCTTAAATGTTAGTGTAAAAGACAGTGCTGAAGTAGAACAATAGTAGAAATTTCCGTAAGACAACTTCTTAAAATTTCAGTTCTGTGTCTTAGTTATCAAGTGATTCTGGGCAAGTAATATCCTATCTTCAGGTCTCTATTTTCTTGTCTACGAAATGAAGGATTAGAAGTTACTTCCAAATTCTAAAATTATAAGACTCTGGATAAAAGTGCTCCACTTTTATCATCTTTTTTCTTATGTTACTGAATCTCACTGCTTTATAGTGACTGTATCCTTTTAAGAACAGGAAAGAGGGAGCCCTCAGTTTTTAGCAGCTAGAGCAATGCTAGTGTGCCAAAAAGTGTGGAGTAAATTTTCTTGTCATTAGTTTGAAATAGCAAGACTCTAGATAAGATTTTGTATTTTATATACTTCAAACACATTAAGCTTTTACTTCCTGTTACCAAAAATATTTAATGCTTTATTAATAAAATATTATTAAACACACTGAAAATTTTCACAGTTCATTTAGCCAACAAAAGAAATCAGTTTTGTATGTACAAGATTAGCTTTTCTCTGACTATCTTGCTTGTGAAATTGAACCTTCTTACTTTCATACATTATTTGTGAATGTAATCAATATAAAGCCTAAAATTCAAGCGACGAAATACTTTACCAAGGGAAATTTCAATACTTGTCAAACATAAATGTAAGACAAAAACACTACCTTTAGGCTTATGTAAAATACAGTGAAGCCAGATGAGAAAGGCTGAAAGGGAGAAATGAGGTTAAGGAAAGAAAATCCCAAGTGTGTTAGCTGTGAGCAGTCTATTCAGTAGATGAGACTGGCACTGTTGCAGGCTACCTCTTCTCACTGCCCTCTCTCCTTGTTGGGGGAGCTTGACTACAGTATGCAGCTAGTGAATAGCTCACCCCTTTGATAACAAAACTTGAGAAAGTCTTCTGGGGGCTTTTGGGAAATATTTATCTCCTCAAAAGAGAGAAGGAAAGAAGGAGAGAGAAGAGAATGAAGGGGAGAGGGGGAGAGAAAGAGATACACAGTTCTCTTAAGCTATGTTTTATCTACATGAGATTTCTGAAATTGTGGCAATCATCTTGCAGCATAAGTAGACAAAACAAAGAACTAAGACGGTAATCCAATGGAGTGGCAGAGCAGGAAGATAAGAAGCCTAGATCCCTGGGCCATTGAAGTAATCCCTGAACGGCCTGTTGTGGGAGATAATTTTAGTTATTATTTAAGCTACTCTAGTTGACTATTGTGCTGCTTGCTGCTAAAAGGGGTTTTAATTCTTCTATCTCTAGCTACTTGCTCACTCTGGGTATCATTTGACTTTTTCCCATGGAGCACACCCAATGTTTACTCCTCTAAGACTGTTTTAGGTTGGGAGAACTGGGTGACTTGTTGGGGGTGGAGGTGGCCTTTCAGTTCCAAGTTTTACTCCCTGTTGTAGCCTGAAATAGTGGTTTTGGCCACTCTGAACGTGCATATACCTGTACTCAGAACATTTAATTGGATATACTATTAAAAAAAACAAAAACTAAAGCTCAGTGATTACAATTGTAGCAATAGTGTTATTATCTGTAATATTTTGTAGCAGAGAAAAGGAGAGACGACATTCTCTGTTTAATAACCAGTGCTTTAAAGAAAGTGACTAAAATGATTTACTGAAGGCCTACCATTAATTCACAGCATATTATCATGAAAGGGAATGAGTCATTTAAGTTGTTGTTTCCACATTGCACTACTTTGCCCTTGTCGGTGCTGATTTTGTTTGTTGTCACATTAGTCACTTGTTCAGTTATTTTTGATTCTCTTAAATTTTCTAATAATCCCTAATAGAGTTTAGTCAGCTAAATACTTTTGTTGGATAATATATGCATGAACACATCTCAGAGCTGGACAGAAGAATTTTAATTTTTGCTAATTAGTGTAAAACTTTACTTCATTTTTTTCTCAGATCAGTTAATATTTATTTTTGCATCTCAGATGACTTTCTCTCCAGCATTTCAAATCTCCATTTTATGAACTATAATAAAAATATCCGATAATTCTAGTTTTTGCCACAGATACTTAATTCATTCATTTGATCAGAAATATATTTCAAGCATCTAATTTGAGCTAGTCATATTAGTACTGGGACATACAATGGTGGAGAAACAAAATTTATTTCCTGTCCTTACAGAACATATAGTCTAGTGTCATTTAGTTTATATCAGGGTTTTAGCATGACTTTACATAACTGATGACAAATGTCCTTTTTTTTTTTTTTTAGAAAGAATTGCCTAGTCCCTATAGCCATGGTCTCTCCTCTTAAGTCAGTTGTAGAATAGGCATGAGTAAAGCCCAATTTCAAATTGGTATAAAGGAATGCCTCCATTACGGAGAAGAAAGCATGCTGTATTCATCTGTTCTCATGCTGCTAATAAAGACATACCTGAGACTGGGTAATTTATAAGGAAAAAGAAGTTTAATGGTTGGAGAGGCCTCACAATCATGGCAGAAGATGAAGGAAGAGCAAAGGGACATCTTACATGGCAGCAGGCAAAGAGAAGAATGAGAACCAAGTGAAAGGGGTTTCCCCTTATGAAACCATCAGATCTCATGAGACTTGTTCACTACCATGATAACAGTATGGGGGGAACCACCCCCCGATTCAATTATCTCCCACTGGGTCCCTCATACAGCACATGGAAACTATGAGAGGTACAAATCAAGATGAGATTTGGGTGGGGACACAGCCAACCCATATCACATACAAATAACTCACTTTTACAGTTTACAACAAAACAAAACAACAACAAGAAAACATTTTCTGTCCAGAGGAGGCGTAAGTATGCATTTTAAGGTATCAGGAAAAAAGGAGAGTGTTAAGCTAAGCAGATGAATATGAGTTTATCTTTCCATTTGACCTTTCAGCAGTATATGGCACAGCTGAATACTTCCTCTTTCTTTATAACTTTCCTTGGCTTCCCCTACACAAAATTCTTGAATTTTATCCAATCTCTATTGCTGTTGTTTCTTAGTTAGTTTGAAGATCTTCTCCCTTTGATGGATTTTTTATTTGTTTCTATTTTACACCCTTTACAAACAAAAACTGGGCAATGTTGTCCCTTCCCATGGCTTCAATTGCTATCTAAAAATTAATGTTTCCCAAACTTTCACTTAGAGTGTGTTTTCTCTCCTGAACATTAGCCTAGACCCACAAATTCCACTGATTATTTGATATCTTAACTTGGATATTTGTCTGGTCACTGAAAAGTCAACATGTTTAGAATATTTTCTCTAGCCCCTTCTTCCTCTTATGCTTTTATCAAAAACCATCACCTTTCCTTCTTTGAAACTGGCATCCAAAATATCACCAACTCCCTTTAGTACTATCTCTAACAGTACTGAGTTTCAACCACTTTCCTCCATCTCCGTCTTCAGTATGCCAAGTCATACCCTGAATGTCATCACTCACCTGAATGACTAGACTAGTCTCCTAACTGGCTAGCTTCCCTAATGCTGCTCATGATTCTCTACAACTTATTCTCAACCTGGAAAGCTGCGTGAACTTACTGAAAGCAAACCTAATTTACTCTCTTCGTGATTAAAACCTTCTCTCATAAGTTAAAATTCATCTTCTTAACATGACTTATAATCTGGCCCTTCTGGTTTGCATCTTTCTCTGCCATCCACAATGTACTTTGCTATGAACTACTTAGCAATTGCCTGAATGTATTATATTACAGTACCTTGCATCTCAGAATGTGTGTATTTTCTTGAACATTTGTTTTCTTTTTAACTAGATAGATGCTGTATGTACTTCACATCCGTTTCTATGTTAAAATTCCAGAAGTTCTTCATGGATTATCCCACCACCCTCACCTTCATGAAGTTGAGTTTGTGTGTCCTTGCAATGATTCTCCATAGCGGTCTCTACTCTTAGCACACTATATTATAGTTTCTGTATTTGTCTTTGTACCATACCAAACAGTATTATCTAAGAGAGCAAGGAATAGGCCTGAATCGTTGAATATTTTACCCCCGGCACAATACTGGCACATGATCAATACTTACCCGTTATTTGTTTAATGAAACAAAATTAAATCAAATTAATTATTAATTCAAATACAGAATGATGAACAGAATCATGCTAACATTGAGATGTCTTTCTATTTTTGTAATGCTGAATAACATTTCATTTGGCATAGAGAGCTACTAAAAAATGTCAAACTCAATTGTTGAATTTTAAAATCTAACACTCTTAAATCACATTTTTTTTTTCTTTAACCTGTCTCTTCCTCTCATGTTTATTAAGTCTGTGTTTTTTCCAAGTATGTTAGTTGGAAGGTGTAAAATAATCTCTTATGTCTGTTTTTACACCTGGCAAATTTTTATACTCAGTGATCCCTAAGGGAGATTTCCTAGTGTATAGAAATTATGTTAACCTGGACTACCATTTTGTTCTTTTAATTCCAGATGAAGTATGGCTCTCAGATTTCCCACAGAAAGAGAAGAGAAAGAAAATATGAGAGATGAAGGAAATGGACTAGAAGCAGTAGTAAGAGAGTTTAGCGACACAATCTAGATGATGATGTGCTATGACATTCTTCCTTCTCCTGTGTTTCTTGACCCTCTCTAATCCATAAACCCAACCCCATATCAGTAGTGACTCTTTGTTCATGCTGAAATTTAGACTTCCCACATGGCCTAGGGCAGTAGCTTGCAAAGTGGTTCACAGAGTGACCGTAGCAGGTATGTGTAATTTTTAAGAGTTTCCTAAAGAGTCCTGATTTGTAGCCACTTTTGGGCACCACTGACCGTACAGTCTCTTCTCTACATACTGCAGACTAAGTTTCTGAGCCCCAGTTGAGAAATGTCTGAAATTTTTTTCACAGGTCACTTAGTCTGTACAGTTTAGGAATTATAAGTTTATATAACTCTCAATCTATAGAAAAGAGAATTCTATATCTAAAAATCTATATAGAAAATTCAACTAAATATCACAAACTTAAATTCAACTAAATATCACAAACTTTATAAGGGATGTTCTATAGGATTTGCGATATTTTTATTGGTGTGGCGGTATATATATATATCTATCTGTCTTGTTTTTTCTATTATATACAAACTACTTTGATATGAGGTATACTATCTTGTTCTTTTTTGTATCCCAATATCTAGCAGAATTCATGGCACACAGTAGATACCCAACTAAAATGACTTTTAAATAAAAGGATTAATAATTTTTCTATTCATGTTCTTATCCTGCTTCATACAAGGCTTTTTACCTATATTATGCCATTTGGGCCTTCAAGCTCATCTGAAAAACATATACAAAGTTATCACTACTAGTACAGGGCTTTCCAAATTAATCACTCACTCTTATGAAATTTTGCAACGTTCTCTTTACCAAAGTTATTTAAGTGTATGTCCATATGTCGCACACATTTTAAAATCTCAAGAGTAGTAATGTGTCTTTGAATGTGCAAAGCACAACCCCTCTTTAATAGGACAGATTGTACTGAATTGATTCATCATTAAAAAAAAAAAAGCCAAAGTGTGTTTGGTGCCAATACATAAAATATGACTGTAATTGATTGTCTCTTGTAGACCTGCCTTTAGAATAGTTCTTTGTATCCATTATATGTCCTTCTCTAATATTCATGATTGGACAACATTAGTCTTTGGATGGATCACTGAATGCTATAATCATAAATTGGTAATGCATTTTGCACTTAGTTGTTCATTATGCTTTGATAGTGGAAAAAGAGTTTCTTTAAAGTCAGAATGAATTATCACCAGTGGCTCTTTTTTTTTGCCAAGTGCCACCAACACTCAGTTACCCCGGAACTGATTCTGTAGTTTTCAGGTTATACAGGCCATTACCTCTTCCCCTCTTCTTGATGTCTACCTTTGCACCATTTCACTGCTCTGCTCATTAGAGTGTCTGGAGAAAAAAAAACAACACTTGAGAAGGCAAGGAAGGTGAAATACAGGTTGGTCATTTTGTACTTGTTAGTAGCCCTGATAAAAGGGTTTTGTGGGAAATGTGATTAGTGAAAAGTGGTGGGATACAGTCTGGACTGTGCTCTCTATATGTGGGTCATATTTCAATCTTACATCATCAATTAGCTTAGAATATTTAGAATTTGCTCACAGTAAAAGTTGTTTAAAGACACAAAATCTGTCTCCTATTTTTTTTTTTTTTTTTTTTTTT